>NC_056747.1:195814430-195944430 GCF_019279795.1 Protopterus annectens
CTTTTGAGCATCCTTCACCAATACTCCCTTTGATGGCTCCTTTCTCTTTGGGCCTCAGGTGAAAGACACATTGACCAGGTGTGAGCAGGAAGGCAAGACTCTCTCTGCATGGGAGTCTGTTTTTCCACCCCTTTCCGCACTTCTGACTCTTGGGATAAGGTCTGGAAGATGTGGTTCCGAAAATCCCAGGGACCCTTGCTTGACACACGTGGTGATCCCCCAGGTGCAGAGGGGGAAACAACAATAACAAATGCTGCCCTCATGGCAGAGGGGGACTGCAAAACCAGGGTGACAGAGAAGCCTTCTCTGCCAAGCTCTTCCAGCATCCTTGAAGGGTTGCCCGACTGCTCACCTCTGGAGGCAGTTGGGGGACGACTTTTGCTGTACCCAAAAGCCTGGCAAAATATAATAATAGACAGATGGGTACTATCCATTATATCCGGTGGTTAGAAAATTCCCTTCCATCAGTTCCCCTATAGAATCAAAAAAGCCCATCCCCAGATGTCCCACCCAATCTAAGGGCCCAAGCAGTCACAGAAGTTTCAAGACTGCTAGAAAAAAGAGCCATTCAAGAAGTCCCCGCAGACCAACTAGGATCCGGAACTTACTCAAGATTCTTTTTAGTACCAAAAAAGACAGGGGACTGGAGACCAATACTGTATTTCAGCAGATTGAACAAATCTGTACAAAAATAAAAGTTCCAGATGGTGACACTGCAGTCTTTTTTCCCTTTTTCTGGGTCAGGACAATTGGATGTGCTCTATAGATCTTCAGGACGCGTACTACCATATCAAGATGGACAGACGCTCCAGGAGATTTCTTCTCTTCCGGGTAGGGGCCTGTCATTACCAGTTCAGAGCTCTGCCCTTCGGTCTCACTCAGCCCCCAGGGTGTTCACCAAGTGTATGGCAGTAGTCACGGCTCACCTGAGCTGTCAAGGATTCCAGGTGTTTCCCTATCTAGATGACTGGCTCCTGACTGCTACCACCAGGCATCAACTCTTAGAGGCACGGGATTATACAATCACATCATGCACTCAACTAGCCATTACAGTAAATTTCGAAAAATCTGCCTTGTTGCCCTGTCAGTCTATAACATACATAGGAGCAGAATTAAACACAAAAGAAATGTTTGCAAGATTACCATAGGAAAGAGTTTCCACTATTTGTCAACAAGTGTTAATTCTAATGCAGAGCAAAAGGATTCAAGTCAGATATGTCCTCCAAGCTGTAGGCTCCATGGCATCTGCCATTCTTCTTGTCCCATTAGAGCGTTTCCACATGAGAATCCTTCAGTGGCTTCTTTTCACGCAGTGGTCTTTCCAGGAACTACCCATGTCTCACATGATCCTGATCACAGAAACATGCAAATGGCACCTTTCTTGGTGGATGGTCTCCCCACTAGTAATTCAGGGCAGACCTTTCATACACCCCCCTCCGGTAGCCACAGTGACCAAAGACGCCTCCCTGATGGGGGGGCATTATCTAAGCAGGACAGTCCAAGGCAGTTGGCAACCTCACAAGTACCATCTGCATATCAATGTCCTAGAAATGAGAGCGGTGCTCCTAGCGTTGCAAGACCTTCAAGACTCTCTTCCTTCCGGGACCATTGCAGTCCAAACGGATAACATGTCAGTGGTGTGGTACATCAACACACAGGGCGGGATCAGGTTTTACCCCTTGTGTTGAGAAGCACTCAGACTGTGGCAATGGGCGATTTCCTCCTAACATTTTCTGATAGCAACGCACATCCCTGGGAAATACAGTGTCATAGTGGATAGGCTCAGCAGAGCTATCCTCATGCCTCACGAGTGGTCTCTGAATCAGGAAGTTGCAGATCTTCTCTTCAGCAAATGGGGACAGCCTTGCTGCAACCTATTTGCCACTCCTCTCAACAACAAATGCAGCAGCTACTTCTCCCTACTTCCTCTTCCAGGTCATATACCCAGAGATGCTCTAGTCCACGATTAGCCTCAGGGACTCCTTTACGCTTTTCCCCTAATACCAAGACTCATACAGAAAGCAAAATCGTTGGGTTGCAAAATGATCCTCATTGCCCCGTATTGGCCTCGACAGATATGGTTCCCGTTCCTGCACCTCCACCTTCTGGATCAACCGTGGATTCTGGACCAGGTTCCAGATCTTCTGATTCATCAATCCAGGCGGGTTGTACCAATCCCTTCAAACTCTCCAGCTCACAGCTTGGTTACTCCACTTCCAAACATAGCCAGGCTTTCCAATATCTCCCCAGCAGTCCGTGATATTATTGTTTCCTCACATAAGTCTACTACGAGGAAAACGTATGCTAGTAAATGGAAACGGTTTTCTTACTGGGCAGAATCTAGAAATTTGGATCCTTTCTCAGCCCCAGTCCATGAAATTCTTGAATTTCTAGCACAACTCTTTCAGTCTGGTGCAGCTTCTGCTACCATTAGAGTACAACTAGCTGCCATTTCTAATTTTCATATCGGTATTTTAATTCTAGCATAATGTCTCATAAGTTCTGCAAGGCCTTTATGAGAGGAACATCTCTTCTTAGACCCCCAGTTAGAGATCCTCCTCCTCCTTGGGATCTCAATTTAGTTTTAGCTTCCTTAATTTTGCCTCCCTTTGAACCAGCAGCATCATGTTCCTTAAAATTTCTTTCTTGGAAGACACTTTTTCTGGTTGCTATCACTTCAGCTAGACATGTCTCAGAACTTCAAGCACTATGTGTTCGTCCTCCTTGCCTGGTGTTTCACAAGGACAGAGTTTCTCTGAGGACCAATCCATCCTTTATTCCTAAAGTCTGCTCAGAGAACAGTTTAAATCAGTCCATAGATCTCCCAGTTTTCTTTCCTAATCACAGCAACAAGGCAGAATACAAGCTCCACCAATTGGATGTGCACAGACAATTGCATTTTTACCTGCATAGAACTAAGAAAGTCAGACCAGTTATTTCTTTCTTATGCTTTCAACAAACAAGGCCTTCCAGTTTCTAAGGTGACCTTATCCAGATGGTTATCTGATACTATTACCTTTATTTATCAGTTTCGAAATAAAGAGCTACCAGCTAAACCAAAAGGCCATTCCACTAGAGCAGTAGCCACCTCTGTAGCCTTTCAGTCTAGGTTGCCCATAGGCTCAATCTGTGCAGCTGCCACTTGGGCAAACCCTCACACTTTTATCTCTCATTACAAGGTGGATATGGTCTCCCGGAGCAGAGCTTCCTTTGGTTCTAGTGTTCTGAAGAGTCTGTTCCAGTGAGCCACCCGGGATTTTAGGTGCTAGGGACGCTGTCCCAAACAGCAAGAATGAAGGCGAGATGGACAACTTAACGTAAAGAAGTTATGTTCCTACCATAACGTTCCATGTTAGTTGTCTTCATCTCGCCTTCCTTCTTGCGTCCCTCCCTCCTTCCTCCTTCCTAGAGGATTGAGAGGAGTTCCTTTTTTGTTTTCACTGGCTGAGTATCTTTTATTACTTCACATGCCAGGTAATTTATGACTCTTTCCTTGTTTAGGTGTATTAGACAACCAGTTTTTAGGTAACTGGTTACTCTACTTATGTCTAGTGTGCGCTATCACAAACGAGATCTGGGTAGCTGATGCTGGACATTCTGGGATGGGGGGGGGTGGCCTCGAGCCAGTAAACAGCTCTCGAGCTATAGAAGATGGCCAAGTCGGAGCCAAGGATCGGCTCCGAATGCAAACAGCAAGAAGGAAGGCGAGATGAAGACCACTAACATGGAACGTTATGGTAGGTACATAACTTCTTTTTTCTCTACATATCTATATTTTTCTTTATATATGTGTATATGTAATTTGTGTACATATATACATTTGTATAATGTGTGTGTACGCATATCTGTATATAATCATATATGTATATATAACTGTATGCACACGAGTATGTATAGATGTATAGGGCAAACTCTGTCTGAGAAAATAAGGTGGATTGTTAGAAACTGAGTAGAGAAAGAGTTGGAGCCGTGGATCCATAAGCTTCAAAAATGGTGCACAGCACAGGTCTTATCTGGCAACCCAAAAGGCTGAATTGGATGAAAATCAGACAGCACGGATCTATTATGATAAGTACATAACAATTGTTTTTTCTCCCACATCTGGCTCTCCATTTCTCTCTCTGGCAACAGATAATATTAGAAAAATGAATTCTGAGAGTGATGCATCAGTAATACAGATATCAGTGGAAATCTATCCCTCCTTTTCATGGTGTTTGTTTTAATCCACCAGATCAAACATTTTTTCCCTCCTGTCATTCAGCATCTGCTGACTCGGGGTGATAGAAGCTGTCCCTCTTCCTCTGATAGGGAAAAGTGTTTTTTCAAGATTTTTTTCTGATACCAAAAGAGGTTGGCAGCGATATCAAACTTTTACATTGGGTTTGAGAGTTGTTCAGTAGCCTCTCATAAGTTGTGTAAACCTTTCATGCAAGGTACTCTTCTTTTAAGATCTCCCTTTAAGGACCCTACTCCCCCATGGGACCTCAACCTGGTACTGCAGGCACTTGTTTTACCCCTTTGAACCAGCAACTAAATGTGACCTCCAGTATCTTTCTTGGAAGATGTTTTTTTGTAGTAGCCGTTACATCTGCTAGACGAATTTCAAGAATTCAAGCATTGTCTTCATAACCTCCATACTTGATTTTTCACACAGATAGAGTGACCTTGTAAACAAATGCCTCCTTCCTTCCCGACATGGTGTCCAGAATAAAATATCAGTCAAGCCATTAATTTACAGTATTCTTCCCCAAATTTTCTAGCAAGGGCAAGTACATACATTTATTGGATATTCACAGACAACTGTGTTTTTACCTGCATAGAGCAAAAGACATTAGAAAAGTGACGAGTTGTTTGTTTCCTTTTCAGACTTGAAATTGGATAAACCATTTGACAAAGTAACCAGCCAGATGGCTAACTGTATCTCATTTATTTATAGAAAGTTCGGTTTTACCTTACCACAGCCAGTATGAGCGCATTCAACTAGATCCATGGCATCTTCAATTTTCCTTTCCAGAGTGTCCATGGACAATATATGTGCAGCAGCAACTTGGGCTACTCCCCATACTTTTGTTACTCATTACAAATTGAATCTGGTCTCCAGAGATAGAGCATCATTTGGTTCAGCTGTGCTCAGGAATATCCTTCCTTAGAGTCCACCCGAAATTTTAGGTAGCTGGGGACTCTGTCTCATCATTTGAGGATAGAATGAAAATGGACAACATCAGATATGTCCTTGGCATAACATTCCATCTTTGTTGTCCATTTTCATTATTTCCTCAACTCCCTCCCCACCAACCCCCATCCTTTTCATTTGCAAACTTCTGGAAAAATGAGTTTTTAAAGGGACACCACTGTCCTTTGTATTGAGTTCCAGATATGGTCCTTTTCTGTATTGAGTGAATGCATTTTTACATTTCCTTTATCTGTGCATAGTAAATATTTCATTTCTGGTAAAAATCAGCAAACAAGATCTGAGGTAATTTAGGGTTGGTGCATTATGGGTAGGGGAGAAGCTCAAGAGATGTTCATTGTGTTTCACTGTTGCAGTCATGACTGTAGGGTTCTCCCCTGCCGGCAGGCACTCCTCGGTCGGCCAGAATCCCAAAGTCTGGGTCCAGTGTCGGCTGCTCAGCCATGCTCCCTGACATCAGAGTGCCAGGAGTACAAAGCTGGCAGCCGACGCCATGTTCTCCAGTCTTTCTTGCCGTGCAGTGATAGCAGCTCGCAAGTGCTGGTCGGCTGACTCCTGACAATTTTTTCTAAAAGTACTTCAGTCCGAAGACTTTCTACTCCTACTCAAAGCTAAGTACCCCGTTGGGGAAACTTTTTTCTTGCTCCAGTCCGATGTCAGAAAAAGTTAATAATTGTATTTCATGTGGGAAGCAAATACCTCATAAGGATTTTCATTCTTACTGTATTCCTTGCATAGGCCCTGACCACGACGTAGCTAGTTGTCGGTTTTGTGGTAGATTTAATCAACGTACTATTAAACGAAGGTACAATTTTGCATTTCATTACTTCGGTAGGCGTTTTAATTACAAAATGTCGTCGGACATGCTTCCGGCTACCGGAGTTCACAAACGGCGCAAGGATAAAGACAGACCTCCGAGGTCCAAATCAGACGATACTGTACAAGCAGAGCCAGCTTCAGGTTCGGCAGTCGTCAGTGAGGCGCTTTTGCAGCCCCTGTCGTCGGCCATTTTGGAACCGACGGCCGAAACGGACTCCCACGAGGAGCCAATGAGGCCTTTGAATATTTCAGTTGCAGGACCTTCGGACAATGCTCCTTGGGATTGGTCTGGAGCCGCTGTACAGGTACTGGCTTCCGAAGGAGTTTTCAGGCCTACTCAGCTTCTGATAAAGGCAAAGCCAAAGACAAAGGCAAAGACCCCTTCCAAATCAAAGACTACAGCCCAGGCCTCTTCTGATCCGGGACCCAAGTCTCAGAAACAGTTACTTAAGATGGCGGAGGACTTACTTACTATGATTAGGGGTTCACATCCCCCTCCAGACAAAAGGCCAAGGCAGGAATTGTATTGTGACTCCTCTGATCAGGTTTCTGTTTCTTCAGTTTCTTCTTCTGACCAGGATTATTCTTTCCCTCCTTATGAAGATTCTGATGCTGAGGAATCCATTCCTTCAGCTTCTCCCCCTGAGGATTTTTCTTTTGGGGAAACGTTACATGAAATGACGGAACATTTTCACTGGGAAGGACAGGAGTACTCGGAATCTAAGAGGAGACTTGGGGATTTTCTTCTTCTTCCCCAACATAGACCCCTGGCTATACCTCCTGTTTTGGATATTGTGGATGATGCTTTTTCGGAGGCTAACTTAACTCCTGACTCTTTTCCACCAGCTCCTGTTAAGCCAGACAGATATTATAGGGTTCTTGATTCCCACCAGTTTTTATACAAGAACCCTACTGCTGACCCTGAAACCATTTTTCAGGGTCCTAAGGGGGTTAAGGCCGCTACTGCTAAAAACCCCATTCCCACTGAGAAGGATTCCAGATCTTTAGAAAGACGGGGCAAAAAAGTGTACACTTCTGCTACTTTATCTATTAGGGCTTTAAACTGTCAGTTTCATATGCTGAAATACCAGCAATTTCTTTTGTCTGTTTTGAAACAAAAGCTAACTTCCATTTCTGCTTGTGCAGATGATAAGGAATTACACGACTTAATGCATGCCACTGAGCAAGTAGGGAAGCATGGTTTACACTGTGGTTTTGATGCCTTGGAGGCTTCTTGTAGGGCTGCTGCCTCTGGCACAGTTATTAGAAGGCATGCTTGGTTAAAGGAACAAAACTTGCCAGATCAAGTAAAAGCTAAGTTATTGGATGCTCCTGTTCAACATAATGTTTTGTTTGGATCAAAGGCTGAAGAGGTGATAAAAAAGATGGAGGACAAGGCAAAATCCATGCAAACGGTTAAGGATTTCTTACAAGTACAGCCACCCAGATTTAGTAGGAATTGGCCTACTAAAAATTGGTCCTTTCCCAATTCAGACAGGCCTCAGAGGGGTAGATACAGATGCTCCCGAGGAAGGCCCCAAATGCAAGCCTCTTATAGATCAAGACAGTGGACTGCTTCCACCCCTAGGGGTGGAGAGGACAGGTCGCAAGTTCATAGAAAACAGGCTCAATGACTCCCCCTGTTGGGCTGCAGGAACATCTTGCCTGGAAGCCCCTCTCGGAGGAAAACTTTCTCTTTTTCACCTAAATTGGACTCGTATAACCCAAGACAAGTGGGTTCTGGATGTGGTTTCAAGAGGTTACAAATTCCATTTTCATACCCTACCAAGGCCAAGCGGATGGCCGGATCTACCAAAACATCAATGGTTAGAGGCCTTAAACCAGGTTGAAGCCCTCTTGGGTATGAAAGCCATAGAACTGATTCCACTTTCAGAAATGGGACAAGGTTTTTACTCAAGGCTCTTTCTAGTCCCCAGAAAGCAAAATTCATGGAGACCCATTCTGGATCTGTCAGTCTTGAACACTTTTCTCGAGATACCAAAATTCAAGATGCTTACTCTACAGCAGCTACTTCCAATGCTGACCAAAAATGCATGGATGGTAACTTTGGATTTAAAGGAGGCTTATTTAGACATTCCCATCAGGCAGGAGTGCAGAAAGTACCTCAGGTTCAAGGCCGGATCGAGGCATTATCAATTCTCTGCGCTGCCCTTTGAATTGTCTACTGCGCCCAGGGTCTTCACCAAATGCCTGGCTCCAGTAGTAGCTTATTGCAGACTTAAGGGAATTCAAATTTACCCTTATCTGGATGACTGTCTTATTCAGACAGACAGCAAGGATGTCTTACTCCAGCATCTAGAATTTGTTCAAAGACTTCTCAAGTTCCTGGGATTCACTGTAAATATAAAAAAGTCAAATTTGACACCCTCACAACAGATAACTTTTCTGGGTGCTCTTCTAAACACAAAAACCCAGATGGCATTTCTGACATACGAAAAACAATTACAGCTGGCTTCAACTTTCAAAACCTTGGCATCATTAACTCAGCTATCTGCAAGGAAATTCCTGCAGGCTTTGGGTTACATGGCCTCCTGCATCCTTCTCGTACCATATGCAAGACTACATATGAGGAAAATACAATGGTACCTAAAAAGTGTATGGTCTCAGCATTGCCACAGTTTAGACATACAGATCACCGTCCTGCCTTGTCTTCAAAAGGAATTCCTTTGGTGGTCCAAGGCATGTACTCAAAAAACAAAGGGAAGGCCTTCAGTCTGCCTCCAACCAGTCAGATACTAACCACGGACGCCTCGGATTATGCAATGTGAGCCCATTTGCAAGGCAACTGTCTGCAGGGCCTTTGGCCAAAGGATCAGAAGCATCTGCATATCAATTTAAAGGAAATGTTAGCCGTTCAGAACGCTCTATTGGCCTTCAGGAATCTTCTACAACCAGGACAACTACTGATACGGACAGACAACACCACAGTTATGTGGTACATAAACAAGCAAGGGGGATCACATTCCTATCCCCTTTGCAGATTAGCCATGAATCTATGGAATACAGCTCTAGCTTACAAACTGGACCTTCAAGCCCAGTTTCTACCAGGGAAGCAAAACATCCTGGCAGACAGTCTGAGCAGGAACCTGTCAGACCCACGAATGGATGCTGGACACCGAAATATTCAAGATGATTACAGCAGTCTGGGGATGTCCTCACATAGACCTCTTTGCATCCCACCTCAATCATCAACTACAGATTTTTTGCACAAGGACATTCCACGAACTAGCTTGGAAAGTGGATGCACTATCATTCAGTTGGAGAAACCTCTCTGGGTATGCCTTCCCACCTCTACCTCTTCTTCCACGGGTGTTATTAAAGATCAAACAGGACAAGCCCAAGATGATGATAATTTTACTGGCCCCAAATTGGCCTCGACAGTTTTAGTACCCAACTCTGAAAAACCTTTCTCTGGAGCCCCCTTGGGTTTTACCTCAGACTCCGAACCTTCTGTCCCAACATCAGGGTCAAGTTCTGCACTTCCATGTCAAAACTCTCAGCCTGGCTGCCTGGTTAATCCAGGGTCTATGATTCATTCTCTCCTACCCAAGCAGGTTATGGATGTCATTTTAGAAGCCAGACGTCCTAGCACTAGAAAATCTTATGCAGGAAAATGGAAAAGATTTTCCACCTGGATGCAGGCTCAGGATTCAGGTCCTCTTATTCCTAACATTCCTCTGATTTTACTTTCTCTGACAGACCTTTTACATAAGGGTCTTTCTTTTTCTTCCATAAAGATACATGCCTCTGCTATTTCTGCTCATTATAATACAGACCCTCCAATCTTTTCTCACCAGCTCATGAGACAGTTTCTCAGAGGAGCTAAGAACTTAAGGCCCCCTAGATCTCCACCCATTCCTGCCTGGGATCTCAACTATGTTTTGGAAAAACTCACCTTACCTCCTTTTGAGCCTGCTGCCACATCTGACATCAAGTTTTTATCTTGGAAGACAGCCATCCTGTTAGCTCTGACCTCTGCCAGGAGAGTTTTGGAGTTGCAAGCTCTCATGGCTGTGGAACCTTATATTATTTTTCACCAAGACTGGGTGTCTTTAAGGACTAATCCTACTTTCATGCCTAAGGTGGTTTCCAAAGTGGCTTTAAATCAAACTATTCACCTGCCTACTTTTTCTCCAGTCCTCAAAATAGGGGGGAAAGGATCTTGCATTCCTTGGATGTACACAGACAACTATGTTTTTACCTGGACAGAACCAAGGACATCAGGAAATCAGAGCAATTGTTTGTTTCTTATGCTTCAAGTTCCGAAGGTAAAGCCATTTCAAAACAGACCATTTCTAAATGGATTGCTCATGGAATCAGATTTTGTTATTCACACCATGGAAACCAAATCCCAGGGAGTATAAGGACTCACTCTACCAGAGCTGCTGCCACTTCAGCTGCCTTCCTCAGGGGTAGTTCCTACCAAAGACATTTTGGAAGCTGCAACTTGGAGTTTAGTGCATACTTTTTCTAAGCACTACAATCTACCTCTCTACTCTAAGTCTAGGGCAGGCTTTGCTTCTGCAGTCTTGCAGGGCCTTTTAGCCGCCCCCTCTACTTTATGACCACCTCCCTTTTCTTCTGCTTTGGGATTCAACCCTACAGTCATGACTGCAACAGTGAAACACGATGAACAGAGTACAGTTGTGTACAGTTACCATAAATGTAGATGTTCGAGTGTCTTCACTGTTGCAGTCTGGGTTACCCTCCCTCCTGTCCCCTCTTATTTTTTCTTTTGTGTGGTTCCCTTCTTCACCCTTCTTCTGAGGTGTATTGCAAAGGGTATGGGATTTTACTCATTTTGGAACACCTGACATCTGGGGCAAGAAAAACTGGAGAGCATGGCGTCGGCTGCCAGTTTTGTACTCCTGGCGCTCTGACGTCAGGGAGCATGGCTGAGCAGCCGACGCTGGACTCAAGACTTTGGGATTCTGGCCGACTGAGGACTGCCTGCCGGCAGGGGAGAACCCTACAGTCATGACTGCAACAGTGAAGACACTCGAACATCTACATTTATGGTAAGTGTACACAACTGTACATTTTGGTTGCCTTGAGCTGTATCAACGGTCGGGTTGGATCCGAGGGATCAGATCCGAACCCATCATGTGAGGAAAAGTGAAAATGGACAACACAGATTGAATAATGTGATAAGTACATAACTTCTTTTTCATTAACAAAACAGACCCTTGCCAAATAGTTAATTGCGTTGCATTTTTGTTATCCGAAAACAATGCTGTTAAGAAGTACAGTGAAGTGTTGCCAAGGGAGGAAAGGGCTCACTGTACCAGATGAACTACCACCACTGCAGTGTTCTTGCCTTATTAAAAAAAATGTTATCTGTGAGGCTGAGAAATGGTCTTCCATCAACACTTCATTAAAGCATTATGTACTGCATGGGTAGTCCACAGGTAGAGTAGGTTTTGTAACTTTTTTTTTTTGCATGGGTTGTTTAACATCTTGCTGTTTGCAGAGGATCTGAATCATTAGATCACTGCTGCAGTAGCCTAAGCTATATGAGACATCCTGCCTGTGATTGGACCAGCTGGCCAGCTTTCAGTCCTGCAGGGTTTCTTGTACTTGCCCTAGCCACTGCCTTGCATGAAGAAAGCAGGATAAAATCAGTGGCTAGGACATCAAAACGTCAGAGCTTTTCTTGTCACCAAAGAGTGTGCACTTCTCTACTGGATTCAATTAATTATCTATCAGCTAGGGCTTCTATAAGGCTGGGCTGATGAGTACCCCCTTTGGGACTACCTTCCACTTATTTTTTATTTTATTTATTTATTTAGTTAATGATTTTTGTGAAGAGAGGTCTTATCTTTGTAGTCAGATATGTTTGAAACAATATCTGGGCATTTTAGTAGTTGACACTCAAAAGTTTTATCTTAGAAACATATATTTTAAGTTATGGTTCCCTGAAGAAAATCCCTTGAAAAATTTTTTTGTTAGTGGCTTTGACTTTTGGAGTTGGGAGTGCCTTTTTTTTTTTTAACCACAAAACCTTTAATTCCTGTCAGAATAATTTACAGACTATGATAAGTTCCACAGACTGATTTTTCAGTCAGCTTTTTCATCTCCCTTTGGGAATTTCTTTATTTTCATTTTTGTGTGTGCTAAACTGTGTTGTGAGGGACTGGAGCTGGTGTATTTGGTGATTGTCACTAAAAATATTTACTTCAAAGTTGATTTTCAGTCAGGAGCTAACATTGGCTCTTGTAGGCTCCCTTGTGTACCAGGGAAACTCCTTTTGCGGTTTGGTCATGGACCTTGGTCCTGGTAGCACTACTGATCCCTCCCAGAGCATCAAGAAAAAAAAATATCCAGAAGGGTTCAGTCTTCACTCTAACTTCCTCTTCACCTCACCCGCTGATAGGTGACTTTGCTGTGGCCATCTGTTGCTCATCTTTCTTTTGGTTTCTCTGATGTTGCTTCTTGGGAAGATACTAAGGACTGGGAGGCTAGCACTGCTGTGGTTGTTCAGCTGTCCTTTTCTGGTAAGGGAGGGTCACTTTTGATTGCATCGGGGAGTACACTGGGAGGTGCTGTTTCTCAAAACCACTTTGAGGAGCCTTAATCCCAGGGACATGACTGTTCTTTAAAGCCACTGTTTTTCTGGTGAGATTCCCAGAAAAAGGAAGCCTGAAACTAGACATTTTTCCTCTACTTAAGCAGATAATGAAGATTGGTGTGCTTTGTTTAAGGGTTTATTTAGACCTTTTCACTCTTTTACTGCTGAATATTCTATTGATTTCCAGTGTGAGGGACAACAATTGGTCTTTGTCTGTGTTTCTCAAGCTTCCTTTCCACAGAATAGCAAAGCTGACTCTGAGGAAGATTTTATTCAAATTCCCCTCCTGTGGAGTTTGAGGTACTTTTGCTAAGAGTGAAGGAATTGTTTTAGTGGGAACAAATAGTAGTACCAGAATCTCATCAAAATATTATAATTTGTTACAGGTAGAGTTTCCTCAATCCTCAGCTGTACTTCCTGTATTTTGAGTCTTGGAGGATGCTTTTTTGGCAGCTTGTAGTTTGCCTGCTGTGATAAGTTGTGGCCCTGTCCCACAAATTATTTTTTTCTAACCCCTGGTCACATCCTGCATTAATTCTGTGTCAAAATCAGTTTCTGCCAAATTTCTTAATGACTGGTATCTCTGCCCTTTCTGATAAACTGGAAAGAACCATTGACAGGTTTGGGAAGAAAGTTTATTCTTCCACATTGACCTTCAGAATAGTAAATTGTCAGGCTTACATGTGTAAGTTTCTGCTGGGTTCTTTTGACAGTATGAGGAAATTATTTGCTGATCCACATTTTTCAGAAGTTAAAGCATTTCTGAATTATGTAGTATCTTCTTTCTTTCCTGTAACCAAGCACTGTCTAAACTTTGCATGTGAAATTGTTTGATCTCGCCGTTTGTTCTTATACACGGGTTCAGAGCCGATCCTCTGCTCCGAGTCGGCCACATCACCAGCTCAGCATCTTCGAGAAAGCTCGAGGCACAGTTGTATCCCATGATCCTCCTGTGCTAACCCTCAGATCTAGTTTGCCGCTAGCAGCAGATCGCATCGCGAGAGGCTCGTGTCAGTATTTTTTCATTTTTTTTTGAAGATTGTAGTTGTCAAAAATTGTTAATTTCTACTTTAAAAATTTTCTTCTCTTTTATATATATATTAGAGATAAGAATTATTCTTACTTTTACAAGTGTTTGTAGTGTGTTATTATATTTACATATATATATATATATATATATATATATATATATATATATATATATATGTGTGTGTGTGTGTGTGTGTGTGTGTTGTTAGTATCTAACCTAAATATACAAAATTCTATGTCTGAAAAAACCAAGTCAGGCTTTAAAAGGTGTCAGTGTGGACAAAAGATGTCCATTACTGATAACCATTCTTCCTGCGTCTACTGCCTTGGCCCTCTCCACTTGCAGGAAGACTGTTTCGTCTGTCATTCCTTCAGTGGGAGGGTCATGCTAGAAAGGCGCAGGAAGTTGGTGGACAGAGGGTTATTAAAACCTGAATTTCAGGAGGCCCTGGACAAGGCTGAACAAGTGTCCAAGTCTTCGAAGGGGTCCAAGTCTTCAAGAGGGTCAGAGCCTAAGTCCTCGGCTCCGAGCACCTCTTTTCAGATTCGGACACCGGCACCAAAGACCTCTGGGTCGGGCGTCGAATGCTTATCTCTGATTGAGACTCAGGTATTGGAGCCAGTATCGGAGGTACCACCGCCTTCAATCCTTCGCTCGGTGATGGCTTCGCCCCCTTCGACCCGTTCTTCGAGGCCGCTTTCCGACTCCGATGTGGACAGAGTGGTACAGAAGCTAATGGAGAACTCAGCTCTGTCCAAATGAATCGAAGTTTCGTCCCAATTTGTTTCGAAACTCGAGGCTCTTCCCACCCCCGAGACAAATCCTCCTCCGAGACCTGTTGAGTCGTCGGAGCCAGAGATTGAAGAGCTGATGATTGTAGAGCCCTCGGTGCCGAAGCCTCGAATAGCGCTATCGGCACCGTTGACCTCGACACCTTCGGAACCAGCCGGGGGGGTCTCAAAGCCGACGATCTTTCCTAGGTTCCGGGGCGGACAGTCGAACCGAACTATTGGTTCCGACTCTCCCCCTCGGGACCTCGGCTCAGATCAGCTCGGATTCGTCCTCGGGGTCGGAGCCCGTGGTCCCGGTTCTGGGGAAACTGCCGGCTTCTTTGGAACCGATGGGATCCTCGAGCCGGGGCAGCGGTGCCTTCGACATCATGAGGAAGGTCTTGTCTGAACAGACACATACGTCATCGGCATCTTCTTCTCCTCCCCCAAAGGGTCCGCGTTCTGCTTCTGTACCTTCGGCTCCTACCAAGCGTCGAGACCCAATGCCTCAGCCAGCCCCAGAGGGCACCCCTGGTTCCTCGGATGCCTCCCCAGAAGCCCCCTCTGAGGATGTACCGAGGAAAAGCTTGTGCAAGAGGAGGCACATTGATTCCCCACAGGAATCTCTGACCTCTGATACCGATTTGGATGAAGCAGAAGGGTCCCCACGGTCCCCCTCTGAAGATGGCTCCTTTGTTGACATCTTGGAAATCTTGAAACAGAGTGGAGACTGGCAGACCCTTACCCCTTCTGTAGACGAATCGGTATTGCTGAAGGCATTTGGGGCTCAACCTTCTACCTCCTGGGTGACCTCTCCCTTTGACGAACTCATGGACCTGATAGCGTGAAGGGAGTGGGAGACACCTGATACAGTGGAACCGGTCCCTCGCAGACCCAACAAGTATATCACGGCCCCTCAAGATAAAAGCTTTCTAACTAAAGGAGTGCCAGTGGATACTATGGTGGTGGCGGCAGCCACTAAAAAGGAAATGTCTGAATCATCTTCCTCTGTCCATCCTCCTAATAAGGATTCTAGGACGATGGACAGATATGGGAAGCACGTCTTTAGTTCCGCGACGTTTTCCATGCGATCGCTGAACTACCTTACACACTTCATGCGTCTACAGAGCGATCTCCTCAAGGAACTGGGAGATACTCTCCAGGGCAATACAGATGCTGCTGTCTCCAAGAAAGTGACAGCACACCTTAACACCCTCAACTCCATAGTTAACTCGTCCATGAGGCTCATTTCATATGCAGCCGAAGGTTGGAGTAGGGCGGCAGCCTCAGCAATTGCTCTGAGGAGACAATCCTGGCTGTGCCTATGCTCCTTTGCGGAAGCCTTCAAGTCTTCCTTTGCTAACGCCCCTTTTGATGGTGCCTCACTGTTTGGTCCCAAAGTAAAGGAGACTCTCACTAGGTGCGAGCAAGAAGGGAAGACCCTGTCTGCCGTAGGGGTCCATTTTTCCACCCCATCTAGACCATACCCCAAAGGGCAAAGAGGCGGAAAAATGTGGTTCCGAAAGACTCCGGGATCCTTTCAGCCCACACAGAGTGATGCCCCCTCCAGAGGCAGAGGAGGGGGAAGAAATGGAAGATGCCATCCAGGCGGCAGAGGGGGTTGGCAGAATCAGGGTGACAGAGATATGTTCTCTGGGAGGCCTTTTCAGCACTCCTGAGTGCATGCCCGGCTGTCCTACTCTGGAGGCAGTCGGGGGGTCGTTTGGCTTTTTATTCCCAGTGGCCTGGCTAAATCTTACATCGGATTCCTGGGTAAAAAGCATAGTTACCAGAGGCTACACTATTCCATTTATAAAAATTCCACCTGCCCCCAAAAAGCTCCCAGATGTTCCACCCAGTCTGCGAGACCAGGCAGCCGTAGAAACAAAAAGGCTGCTCGAAAACAGAGTCATCCAACCAGTCCCAGCGGACCAGAAAGGATCCGGAACTTACTCAAGATTCTTTTTAGTTCCAAAGAAAACAGGGGACTGGAGGCCAGTTTTGGACCTCAGCAGACTCAACACTTTCGTGAAAAAGGAAAAGTTCTGGATGGTCACACTACATTCAATCCTTCTTTTCCTACAGGACGGCGACTGGATGTGCTCTATAGATCTCAAAGACGCATACTACCATATCAAAATGGCCAGAGCGTCCAGAGATCACGTGCGCTTCCGGCTGGGAGCCAGTCACTTCCAGTTTCGTGCTCTGCCCTTTGGCCTCACCTCAGCCCCCAGGGTGTTCACCAAATGCATGGCAGCAGTAGCGTCTCACCTGAGACAAATGGGATTCCGAGTGTTTCCTTACCTAGACGACTGGCTCCTGTCCGCCACCACCGAGTATCGTCTTGTGCAAGCCAGGTATTACACCATCAACCTTTGCTCCTCTCTGGGCATAACGGTCAATTTTGGAAAATCTGTCTTATTGCCCTCACAGCGTATCTCATTTATAGGGGCAGAGTTAGACACTTCCCTGTCTCGAATCAATCTCCCCCCACTAAGAGTATTAGCCCTCAGAAATCAAATTTCTATCCGTCTTCAGAGTAAGAGAGTCCCTGCTCAACAAGTCTTGAGAGTACTAGGAATGATGGCAGCCGCTCTTATCGTAGTTCCCCTAGGCAGGATGCACATGAGGATCCTTCAATGGATGCTATTCGCTCAATGGTCGTACTTACAGCTTCCACTATCTCACGAGATCTTAATCACGAACTCCTGCAAACGAGATCTCCTATGGTGGATGCACAGTCAGGACCTAACAGTAGGCTGACCATTTGTGTTGCCCAGTCCTTTAGCTACTGTAACCACGGACGCTTCCCTGACAGGGTGGGGGGGACTTTTTCAGGGCAGAACAGTCCAAGGTCAATGGTCCAACTTGGAGTACAACCTGCACATCAATGTCCTAGAGCTGAGGGCAGTGTTTCTTGCGTTGCAACACTTTCACAAGTTCTTGCCTCTGGGAACAGTGACAGTTCAGACGGACAACATGTCAGTAGTCTGGTACATAAACAAACAAGGAGGAACCAGGTCTTATCCATTGTGCAGAGAGGCCCTCAGGATTTGACAATGGGCTGTGTCTACCAGACGCTTTCTGATAGCAACGCACATCCCGGGGACATCAACGTCATTGCGGACAGGTTGAGCAGAGCCATCCTGTTGCCCCACGAGTGGTCCCTCAAATCTCAAGTCGCGGAAAAGATTTTCCGCAGATGGGGCCAGCCTTGCTGTGACCTATTTGCATCCCCATTGAATGCCAAATGCAGAAGCTACTTTGCCCTACTACCCCCCCCCCCGGGGGTTCCCACAGGGACGCACTTGTGCACGATTGGCCCCCGGGTCTCCTTTATGCTTTTCCCCCTGTTCCACTAATTCCCAAATTCCTGCAGAAAGCCAAACGTCTGGAAAGGACCATAATTCTGATAGCCCCATTCTGGCCTCGACAAATCTGGTTCCCCTTCCTTCAAACTCATCAGGTGGAGGAACCGTGGATTCTGGACCCAGTGCCAGATCTGTTGACGCACTCGTCGGGAGTTCCTCGCACATCTCTCAAGTCCCTCAAACTGACAGCTTGGCTGCTCCACTTCCCATCTTAGCCAGGTCAGATTTATTGTCCCCTGCAGTACAACACATAATTGTATCTTCCCACAAGCCGTCCACAAGGAAGCTATACAACAGAAAATGGAAACGTTTTGCGTACTGGGCCTCTCAGCAGGGTATAGATCCGTCAGGGGCTCCAGTACACAAGATTAGAGTTTCTTTCGACACTTTTTCATGAAGGAGCATCGACTTCCACGATAAGGGTACAACTTGCGGCTATATCTAATTTTCATGTTGGCCAGGGACATAGTTCCCTCATATCTCACAGACTTTGCAAAGCCTTTATGAAAGGTACCTTTCACCTCCATCCCCCCTTTCGTAGTCCAGTGGCCCCATGGAATCTTAACCTGATGTTATCACAGCTCATGTTGCCCCCATTCGAACCAGCCGCCACAACCCTTCTAAGAATCTTATCGTAGAAGACACTTTTTCTGGTTGCCATCACTTCCGCCTGGAGGGTTTCAGAGTTGCAAGCGTTATCCGTCCGGCCCCCATATATGATATTTCATCCAGATAGGGTAACATCGCGCACCAATCCATCCTTCCTTCCAAAGATTTGTTCAGTCCAAAATATTAATCAATCAATTGAACTACCCACCTTCTTCAAAAATCACTCCAATAAGTTAGAATACATGCTGCACAAACTAGACGTCCACAGGCAACTGAGATTTTACTTAGGACGAAGGAATACAGAAAGTCAGGCCAACTGTTTGTATCATATGCTGACCAAAGGAAAGGAAATGCGGTAACAAAAGTTACTTTATCCAAATGGCTCTCTGACTGTATAAATTTCGTATATTCAAAATCAAAACAACAACTCCCCTTTAAACCCAAGGCTCATTCTACGAGGGCGATTGCTACTTCCTTAGCCCATGCCGCCCGCTTGCCATTAGATACAATTTGTGCGGCGGCAACTTGGGTGAAACCACATACTTTCATCGCTCACTACAAATTAGACAAAAACTCCAGAGACAGGGCGACGTTTGGTTCCACTGTTCTCAGGAATGTTCTCCCATGAGCCACCCAGGATATAGGGGCTAGGGACGCTACCCGTGTGTAAGAACAAACGGCGAGATCAAACAATTTCACATAAAGAAGTTATGTTCTTACCATAACGTTCCATGTGAATTGTTCATCTCGCCTTTGTTCTTACATTCCCCCCCTCCATCCCCCGTCCTGCGTTCTCGAAGAACTGGTAAGACTGCATTCGGGTTCAGTCTTCTCTAGATATTGTTATTCTTGAGCTTCCTAGTGTACATCAGGAATGGCATCTTTTCTCTTCTATTGATGACAAAGTTTCAGACAGTGTGGTTGCGTTTTTTCTAGGCGCTTAAGGCGCAGTAACTACTGGGATTCTTCTGGTGTTAGCAAACTAGATCTGAGGGTTAGCACAGGAGGATCATGGGATAGAACTGTGCCTCGAGCTTTCTCGAAGATGCTGAGCGGGTGATGTGGCCGACTCAGAGCCGTGGAACGGCTCCGAACCCGTGTGTAAGAACTAAGGCGAGATGAACAATTCACATGGAACGTTATGGTAAGAACATCACTTCTTTTTATGATACTGCCAGTGCTGTAGACTCCCTGTTGAAATGTCACTCTTAATGCCAAGTACTGACGCACCAAAAAAAAAAAAAAAAAAAAAACAGAAAATGCAGGGGAAGAGTGAATATCGAAATCGCTTTTCTCCTTTAAACTTGTTTTTTGCAGTAGTGCAAGCCACCTGCCCTCTGAACTTGTATAAGTTATACAGTTATTGTAAATATTTACATTTTGTGTGTGTGTATGTATACACACACACTATATATGTATATGTATATAAATATATATATATATATATATATATATATATATATATATATATATATATATATATATATATATATATATGTATGTGTGTGTTTAATACTTATACAGTGGATATAAAAAGTTTACATACTCCTGTTAAAATGCCAAGTTTTTGTGATATAAAAAAAATGAGACCACAGTATAAATTTTCCCCACCTTTAATGTGACCTATAACCTGTAGAATTCAATTGAAAAACAAATCTGTGGGGGGGGGGGGATAAAGAAATAAAAAATGTACAGCAAGCTGGTTGCATAAGTGTGCACACCCTTAAACTAATATTTTGTTGAAGCACCTTTTGATTTAATTACAGCATTTAGTTGTCTTGGGTAGGAGTCTAGGCACATCTTGACGTGACAGTATTTGCCCACTCTTCCTTGCAAAAGTGCTCCAAATCTGTCAGATTGTGAGGGCATCTCTTGTGCACAGCCATCTTCAGGTCGCCACGCAGATTTGCTATTGGATTTAGGCCTGGGCTCTGGCTGAGCCATTCCAAAACTTTAATTTTCGGTACTTGCGTATTATTGCAACCAGATTTTTGCGATAATACGGCTTGCTTCCCGGTGTGTGACTGTAACCATAAAAGTATGCAGAATCACACAGGGAATGTTATCTTTTAAAAAAAAAAAACACTTTGAGGTAGGAATAGTGTAGTACTTGAAAAATGACTGCTTGTTTGAACCTATGCCGTTTCCCGACATCATGTCAGTCATAGTACGTTTCCAAGTCCTGTTATGTGTGCATACTACACAGCAGAAGTATGTGAAATAGAGTAATTACTCTGAATCACAGTCACAGCACCTCACTGAATGTAAACAGTTGTGAACAAAGTACTGTGTTTCTTTCTGGCTTGGCCAAAACTCGATCCCGAAAAGACATAAAGTGACAGCAAAGACAAGTTCTCCTTTCAAGCGATGATATTTTGTGGCCGGATGCAAAGAGCCACATCTGCAGCATATTCCCTTCCCCAGAACTAGCAGCCCAAAAGGGGTAAAAAGCAACAGACAGTTCATACACAATCCAAAAAGGGGGAAAAATATGTAACATCTACAGACGTGATTCATTTATTATTAAATGCGCATCACAGAGCATAACACTCCGGCGGCCAACACTGCTGCTTCACAACCAACTTCCAGAGCCAGCCACTACATTTCTCCTGACATACTGCTCGGGTCCGTCTCAACTCCGATTCGCAGGACAGTGCAAAAAGGCATGCAGGTTATACCGTAAACTGTCCCAAATCATGACATTAAGGACAACGACTCATTTGTCCATAATGTCATAATTGTCAGGAATTATCAGAGAATTGGAAGCTGGTTGCAAGAGAATCGCAAACATCTGGTATGTATGAGCATAATCTGACAGCATTGGCAGACAAAGAACGTTCAGTGGACAGCTTTGCCAAGAAGTGACATGCTGCCAGTAAAGAGCAGAAAGAAACAGTATGTTTTTTTAGTTTGTGTTGATAGCCCTCCAGAAAACAACCTGGATTGGTAAAGAAAACACACTGTTTTCCATTTAAACAACATCAATGAACAGATATAGTGATCGGGAAGCAAGCCGTATTATCGCAAAAATCTGGTTGCGATAATACGCAAGTACCTAATTTTCTTCTGGTGAAGCCATTCTTTTGTTGATTTGGATGAATGCTTGGAGTCATTGTCATGTTGAAAGGTGAAATTCCTCTTAATCTTCAGCTTCCTAGCAGACGCCTAAAGGTTTTGGGCCAAAAGTGACTGGTATTTGGAACTGTTCATAATTCCCTCCACCTTGACTAAAGCCCAAGTTCCAGCTGAAGAAAAGCAACCCAAAGCATGATACTGCCACCGCCATGTTTCTCTGTGGGGATGGTGTTCTTTTGGTGATGCGAAGTGTTTGTTTTTGCACCAAATGAACCTTTTGGAATTGTGGACAAAAAGTTTAGCCTTGGTCTCATCAGACTGTAACACATTTTCCACCATGCTTTTGGGAGACTTGATGTATTGTTTTGCAAATTTTAGCCGGGTCTGGATGTTTTCTTGTGTAAGAAAAGGCTTCTGTCTTGTGACCCTACCCCATAGACATATGGAGAATACGGGAGATTGTTATGTGTAGTACTTGCCAGAAATTCCTGCAGCTCCTTCAGTCTTGCTGTAGGTCTCTTGGCAGCCTTCCTGACCAGTTTTCATCTCAACTTTTCATCAATTTTGGAGGGAAGTCCAGTTCTTTGCAACTTCACTGTTATCCCATATTTTCTCCACTTTTTGATGACTCTCTTCACTGTGTTGCATGCTATATCCAGTGCTGTGGAAATTTTTTTTGTACCCTTTTCCTGACTGATACCTTTCAGCAATGAGATCCCTTTGATGCTTTGTAAGCTCTCTGTGAACCATGGCTTTTACTGTAGCAGGCAACTGAGTAAATGTCAGGAAAATCCTACTAGGACAGCTAAACTTTATTTGGAGTCTATCAGTGTCTTTAATTGATGGCAGGTGTGTACCCAAGAAGATTGAATGCTGTAATTAAATCAAAAGGTGCTTCAACAAAGTATTAGTTTAAGGGTGTGCACATTTTTATGTAACCAGCTTATTGTACGTTTTTTATTTTTTTATATTTTTTCCCTATATATAGATATATATATATATCTAGAGACAGTAAAGAAAGTACACTATACAACAGGCACTTTAGTGAAAAGGAGAAAGTTATTACAATATAGTAAAGTCATATTTTTTTTTCTTTGAGGGCAGGGGTCCATCTTTAGTTTATCATTTGAGTATACTTTAATACGTGTACACATGTATGCCCTTATTGTAGGTAGCTGATAGGTGGTGTTAACAAGTGGAGTGGGGTATACATGCAGACTATAAAATTTAGGGGATGAAATTTGATGTGGGCTTATTTGGTATTAGCCTGGCTTAGTGCAGGAGCAGAGCCATTTGTTAATGAAGTGGTCTTTGAGCAGAGTTTTGAATTGGTGTAGGTTGGTAGCATTTAGGATGTGTTGAGGGATTGAGTTCCAAAGGTTAGAAATGTGGTGGGAGTAGAGGGCGTCCTCGGCTTTGTTGTTGCTTTTGGATACTTGGAAGAGTGTTTTGTGTGAGGATCGGAGTTGCCGAGTGTTTGCATATGGTTGTAGTAATTGTTGTAGGGCTGGGGTTCTGTTTGGCTGGTATATTAGTTGGTGAGTAAAGTCACGTTGGGTATAGGTTAGTTGTGGGAATTCTAGCCACTTTATTTGATGTAGGGCAGAGCAGTGGTGGGACCTATATGGGAAGCTAGTGGCAACCTTGGCTATTTTATTGTAGGCTGATTCAAGTTTAAGGTCCGGTTTGTTAATGTTTGTAAAGATGGGAGAAGCATAGAGAACAGTAGATAAGAGATCAGTCCTGGCGATGCTTAGTCTAGAATGGCTAGTAATGAAAGGATTAGTTCGGTAAAGAGAGCCTACTTTGATGTGTGTTTTTTTTAATGGTTTGAGAGAGGTGTAGGTCAAACTTTAATTTGCTATCAATTGTGACAACTAGTAATTTGGTATGTGAGCTGGTGTTTATGAATGTGATGTTGGAAGAGTGGATTTGAAAAGTGGCTGAGGGATTGAGTGATTTGGTGGGGAGAAAGAGCATGAGTTTGGTCTTGTTTGGGTTCAGTATGAGGTTAGTGTTAGCTAGCCAAGATTCTACTTCTAGGAAGCATTGTTATGGTATAGCCTGTAGTTGTGTTAGAGAGGGGACGGAGCATATCTGGGTAGAGTCATCTGCATATTGGATGACAGAGGCAAGAGATGTGGATTTATGGAGTTGATTTGTGAAGATGGTAAAAAGTAGGGGGCCTAATATGGAGCCTTGTGGAACTCCTATGTTAACGGGGAGCAAAGATGATAGCTCCTGTTGCCATCTAACAGCTTACTGGCGTTTGGTTTAGATAGCTGTGGAACCAAGCTAGGGAAGAATGACTGAGATGTAATGTGGCTAGTTCTGACCACAGTTTTTGGTGTGAAACTGTGTTGAATGCCTTTGAGAGATCCAGAAAGATGGATGAGACATATTTATTCTGATTTCTGTGTTCATTTACTGTGTAAGTAAAATTGAGGAGGGTGGTTGTGGTGCTGTGGTGGGGACGAAAACCATGTTAATTGTTTGATAGGAGGTTGTTGGAGAGAAGGTAGTTTAGAAGCTGGGAAGTGAATACATTTTTTTCTAGTATTTTGGAGAGAGGTGAAAGAATGGCAGTGGGCCTGTTATTAGTAAGCTCGGTAGAGTTACCACCTTTATGCATTGGGGTGATATAGGAGACTTTCTAGATTAGCGGGACATGGTTCTCAGAGATAGAGCGGTTGATGAGGATAGAAATGGGGTAGGCTACGACTTCAGAGGCAACTTTGAGGAATTCTGATGGGAGGTTGTCAGCAGCTAGGCTGGTGGGCTTGATCTTACTGAGTAGTTTTTTTTATGGTATGGGTTGGGACGGGGTTAAAGGAGGAGGAGTTTTACACCCTCATTGTTGGCTACGGGGATTTGTAGTAGTGATGTTTTGGTCATAGTCAGTAAGTGAGTGAATTGCTTGAATAACAGGATTTGTGTTGGCTTTTATTTTCTGAAGGAGATGAACTCTTGAACTCCAATGTATGGCATTATTTAGTGACTTCACTCCAAAGTGATTTTACAGAAAATCACAGATTTTGTGAAGAACACACAAAAATGCAAGGCAAAAAAAGGACATTCAGCAAAAATCTGGGCAGTTGAGAGGTATGCCTAGTGCCAGTGTTTACACCTTTGAGTGGCTGGGCCCTTAGAAATGCATGTCTTAAGTGACAGAGAGGATGATGTGCACCTCTAATCTTGTGGCCACTGCCGGCATGTGTCACTTGTGGCAGTAAAATTAGGATAAGTAAGGTAGCTGGAGCTGACATATTTGTGCTCCAGCACTCATGATAATGATAAAGTGACTTTTCAGGATTTGTTAGTTACCTGGCCAATCCACAATTGATAACTGGGATCTACAGGAGGAACAACAAACTTTTTTAGCTGTGGAATTGTTTTCCATCAGCCCTAGATGACTTGTTTTAATTGAGTTCCCATCTAAGTCAACTGGAGACCTTTGTCCCACCAGACTTTGCAGAACCAGCAGCAGTAACAACAGCTGAAGGGACAGCATGCCTCTACTGTCTTTGGTTCAAGTCACTGTAACTATTTTGTCTTTGGCCTCAGTAGAGATGCAGAGAGACCCCCAGAGGACTCTTCAGTGGTCTTAACCCCCATTCTGAGTGCTACTTGTACTTGGACGAGAGTTGTAGTGCATATTAATTTTCCCAGGGAGGGATAGTTAACTTCCCCTTCAAACCAATGGGTAAAGGAAGTATTAGTGCAGGGCCAAACTTTGCATTTTTGTTTGTGTTTTTTCCCCTGAAAGTTGCACCTGTCTTGCGCAGTCCACCTAACTGTTGTCTTTCTTCCAAGGTACTTCCTTGCAGAGAGACTTGTAACCCTTTTGAAAATAGATCGTTATAATTCCACATTCTTTATTTCCAAAAAGTACAACAGGGTATACAAGTCCTGTCTGGGCATTGGCAGCTTCACAGTCCTTTTTTGGAGAAGTTTTTCTACATTGGTTACCTTGCATTCTGTCATGCCAGTCCTAACTGTAGGAAACTGGATGTGTTATTTCTGCTTTCAAGATGTCTAGCTCTATATAATGATAAAGAGAAGTTCTCTAACATTCCATTGCTTTGTTAGAAGCCAGTTAATTCCCATTTTGTGAAACACTTTTGTTTGTGTTCTACCTTCAGGGCAGAACAAAATTAGGAAATCAGACCAGCTGTTTGTTTCCTTTCACCAGACAAAACTAGGACAGCAAGTGTCAGAAGTCACATTTGCTAGCCAGCTTGCAGAGTCCATTTACAAAACACAAGGGTTGTCTTTGCATTCAAAGCCTAAGGCTCACTCTGTCAGAACAATGGCCATTTTGACAGCAGAGTTTCTATTGGTGACATCTGTGCAGCAGCAACTTGGTCAACAGCTCACATCTTTTTAGCTCATTACAAATTGGATGTGCAGTCTGGACCTTGGGCATCATTTGGCACTGCCATTCTCAGAAATTTCCTTCCTTGAGTCCACCCAGACCTTTTTAGGCAGCTTAGGAATCTGTCCCAAACATTGAAACGTATGAAAATAGATAGCATCAGATATGAAAACTTCCCATAATGATCTGCATTGTCCTGTTTTTGTCCGGATCAACTTCTCTCATTCCTTCCCGCTTCCAAATTGCCATTTTGCATCTTCTAGGTCTCGATCAGACCCTGACTGGACCCTTTCTGTTTTTTGTTCCATATCTCATTCAGTAGTGGAGGATGTTGTGGTCTCCCTCTTTATTCCAGTTTATAATTATTGGGGATATCATGTTATTAGTTGGTAAACTCAGAGGTAAATCAGCTTGGAGGAGGGAATTGTGGGTAGGTGAGAAGTCATTGCATCAGATCGATATTCTCACACAAGTACCCTTTTTTTGGGGGAGTTTTTTTTTTTTTTTTGGATGTGCAAGTAGGTAAGGCTTTCCGGACATGTTTCACAAACAAGTGTCCTCCATAATGTTAAGTGTAAAGGTTGCTCAAGCCAGCATAATCATCATAGGCTTATTGGACATGGAGCCATGGAAATATTAACATGACCGAGTGCAGTAGAGTCTCTGTGATACTAGATCTGTTTGTCGCCCAGAACAATACCATGTGCCCATTGATCTGAAGTAGTTACTTTATTTGCTCTGCAACCTGTGGGTATCGGATCCGACTTCGGATCCGAGCCGGCAGCTTACCAAGCTCCAAGATCCGAGCTCCTAGCTCCTCCCCCTACCCGTAATCCCCTGCTACCAACCACATTACCTCAGATCGTTTTTTGCCGCGGCTGAAGAAGCTTTCCTTTTGAAGAGCTCCTGGCTGGGTGAGATCGTTTCTATCTTATTTTCACCAAAAAAAAGTTTCAAAATCGTGTGTGTGTGTGTGTGGTAGTAAACCTTTCTACCCCTTTTTAGTGTTGGTTTTAATTTTTACTGGTACAGTTAATTAGTTTTTCTTTGTCACTCCCCCTCCCCCCTTAGCGTTTGGGTGTGTGTGTGAATGCTTTAACATGGAGGAAGGGCCTAAGGCCATTTTTTCCAAATGTACTGAGTGTGGCCACAAGCTTTCCCCAGCTGATGGCCACACTCAGTGCGTTTTGTGCCTGGGGGCAGCCCATCTCTCAGAGGCCTGCCAGATCTGTGCGGCCTTTAATCCCCAGGCACTTCGAGATAGGAAGAACAAGCTGATCCTGACGGGAAAGCTCCCCCAGGAGTCAGCTTCTTCTTCCTCTCCCGTTCGGGCTCCGGCTGCCTCAGCGGCCTCGGCACCCTCTGTTCCCTCAGCTCAACCCGGGACTCAACCTCCCACTTCGGGTTTGAGCTCTGGGGAAACTAGTGCCTCCTCAACTAAGGAGAAGAGGCACAAGGATAAGGAGGGACATAGATCCCATAAAAGGCGGGCCGAGTCTCACCCCTTGGCTCCGCCAGCAAAAATAACTAAGTCTCCTGATCCTTCTCCTCTCTGCTCCGTTCGCCTAGCTTCTCGCCGGAGGAGGAAGATCGGTCTCCCTCGAGGTCGTCGAGGCGGCCCTCCCGGCCTGCCTCGACTACCTCTTCCAGGTCAACTAAAAGCATCTCCGAAGCGGATATGGATTGGATGATGCGTCGGGTCTTACAGACCCAAATGCAGATGGGGTGCTCTTGCCTCACCCCCCTCTGGGGGGGGAGCGCGGCCCCCATGTTTTCCCTGATCACTCCTTCTCCGACTCGTTTTCGGATCTCGGAGTCATCGGATCCATGCCCATTCGGACCCAGGGAATTGTCGGCACCGATAGCGCTGGTCTCTTCGACGCCGACTATGCCCTCGAGCTTGTCGGATCCGAGCTCTCTGGGCCGAGGGCTGAGCATCAGATCCGAGGGAGGAGTTGTATCTTCGGAGCTGTTGGCTTCGGAGGGCACCTCTCTCTCTCGGCGCTGACTGCTTCGGCTCCGACCCCGATCCCTTCCTCGGAGCCGAGGAGATTGTTCTCAGAGGCTGGCAAGGGTGATTCTCTTTCGGCTTTTGAGGTAATGGAGAGGGTACTGTCAAGATCCTCCAGATCCCCGGTTCGGGCTTCGGATCCACCCGTACCCCCACTGTATGAGGGTCTGTCTTCCATCATCCGACCATCGGGACAGCCTGCCCAAGCCCTCCAGCTAGTTCCTGTTGAGGAACAACAACCCGTAGACGAGCCCTCTTCGGATAGCCCCACCGAGGAGGTTCCTCGGAAACGTCGGTGTAAAAGGAGGCACCTGGACTCCCCCGAGTCCGTTACCACTGACACGGACTTAGATGATAGGGAGGGTTCCCCAAGGTCACCCCCTGAAGATGTCTCCTTTGGAGACATCATGGAAATGTTGCGTATTAGAGGGGGGTGGTCTGCCCAAAAACCTTCCCTTGATGAATCCGTGTTCCTGGACGCATTTGAGGCAGGCCCATCTACTTCCTGGGTGTCCCCTCCGGCCGACCCCCTGGTGGACTTGATTACCACCAGGGCTTGGAAGGATCCCGACACCGTGGAGCCAATACCTAGGCGTCCCGAAAAAATACTAAGCCCCCCCCACAGATAGGCAATCATGGGCCAAAGGATCCCCTGTTGATGCCATGTTGGTGGCGGCGGCCACCAAGAAAGAACTCGCTCAGGAGAGTTCTCTGGTCCACCCGCCAGATATAGAATCTCCAGCTTTGCACCGGATTGGGAAGCGGATTTTTGCTTCAGCGACCTTTTCTATAAGGGTGCTGAACTATATGGCACATACATCAGGCTACAGCGAGACTTGATCAAGGAATACGCTGCAGCCCCCCTAGAGTCCATGTCGGTTGGAGACAGGAATGTGTTTACGACACGAATGGCACTCTGAAATCCATCTCCAATACGTCTATGTGACTCCTCTCTCATGTTTCGGAGGGAGCCGCTAGAGCCAGCGGAGCAGGGGTAGTCTTATGACGTCACGCCTGGCTCCGTCTTTGCGACTTCGTGGATCCCTTCAAGGCGTCCTTCGCAAATGCCCCCTTTGACGGTTCTGCTCTTTTCGGCAAGACCGTTTGCGATACGCTGGTCCAAAGTGAAAAGGACGGGAAGACGCTGTCTGCCGTCGGAGTCCGCTTCTCTAGTCCCCAAAGATCCTTCTCCAGGAATCAGAGGGGACAAAAGAAGCTGTGGTTCCGCAAGTCTCAGCAATCCCATCCAGCTGCGGACCACTCGTCCTCTAGAGGCAGAGGAGGACAAGGTGGACACCGGCCCAGAGGCAGAGGGGGGCAGCGTAATTTCAGGTCTAGAGAACCTTTCTCAGACAGACCCGCGCAACAGCCCTGAGGGCTTGCCCGACTGTCCCTCTCTGGAGGCAGTCGGGGGGCGGTTGACGGAGCACCTGTCAAACTGGGAGTCCCTTACAACAGATCAATGGGTGCTCCGTATCATTTCCAGAGGTTACTTCATTCCTTTCCTAAATCTTCCCCCCAAAACCAGACACCTCCCTGATGTACTACCCGATCAGAGGGAGACGGCGGCTTTAGAGATTTTAAAGCTGCTAAGAAAAAGAGCCATCCAGCCCATCTCCCCAGATCAGTCCAGATTGGGTTATTACTCAAGGTTCTTTTTGGTGCCAAAGAAAACGCGGGACCTCAGACCCATCTTAGACCTTTCCGCTTTGAACCTGTTTATACCCAAGGAAAAGTTCCGGATGGTCACTCTTCAATCTATCCTCCTCCTTCTGCGGGAGAACGACTGGATGTGCTCCATAGAACTCAAGGATGCGTACTACCACACTTTAATGGACAGACGATCCAGGAGGTTTCTCCGCTTCCGGCTCGGAGCCAGTCATTATCAATTCAGGGTTCTTCCATTCAGCCACACTTCAGCCCCCAGAGTGTTCACCAAAGTCATGGCGGTGGTTGCTGCCCACCTGAGACTTCAGGGTATTCAGGTCTTCCCGTACCTAGACGAGTGGCTCCTTACCGTGACCAACAGGCATCAGCTCTCTGTAGCGAGAGATTACGCACTGACTCTAGCCCACAACCTAGGCATTTCAGTAAACCTGCAGAAGTCCTGCCTGTGCCCCACTCAAGCCCTGGAATTCATAGGGGCCAGGTTGGATACTCGAATCTCTCGAGCTACCCTAACATCAGTCAGACTGAACAGCTTGTCTTATCAGGTGTTAGCCCTTCTCCAGAATCCTTCTCCTCCAGTGGAGTTAGTCCTGAGGGCACTAGGGTCTATGGCAGCCGCGATCGGTCTTTCCCTCAATGCCCACCTGCGAATGCGAATATTGCAATGGACCCTTAAAGTCCAATGGTCCCTCTTGCTCTACCCGTTGAACACGCCCATACCGCTGAGCAGAGTTTGCAGGGACTCCCTTCTTTGGTGGTTGCATGCGCGAGAACTCAGAGAAGGGAGGCCCTTTGTGATCCCCCCGGTCGAAGCCACGTTGACCACGGACGCTTCTCGCCTCGGGTGGGGGGGGCATTGTTCAGGCAGATCCGTTAAAGGCACGTGGACTCCCCTAGAGACCGCATTGCATATCAGTGTCCTAGAGATGAGGGTGGTGCTTTTGGCGTTGCAAGCTCTCCACGACCTTCTTCCCCTGGGGACTATTGCGATCCAGACAGACAACATGTCTGTAGTCTGGTACATAAACAAACAGGGAGGAACCAGATCCTACCCCCTGTGTCGAGAGGCCGTGAGAGTTTGGGAATGGGCGATCTCCACCAACCGTTTTCTGGTAGCAACGCACATCCTGGGACGATCCAACATATTAGCGGACAAGCTAAGTCGGGTGCTTCTCACTCCGTACGAGTGGTCTCTGAATCCATCTGTTGCGAAACAGATCTTCCACAAATGGGGTCAGCCTCACTGCGATCTTTTTGCTTCTCCTTTAAACACAAAATGCAGCGAGTACTTCGCAATAATTCCCCCCAGAGGGGAAACCCCCAGAGATGCTCTGGTCCATGCTTGGCCTCCCGGGCTCCTTTATGCTTATCCTTCCCTTCCTCTCATGATGAAGTTCATTCAGAAAGCCTGTCGGTTGGGGAGCAGAGTTATCCTCATAGCCCCATTCTGGCCTCGGCAGATCTGGTTCCCCTTTCTGCGGTCTCAGTGTGGCTCCTCCGTGGATTCTGGATCCCAGCCCAGAACTGATTTCTCATCCCGCGGATTGCCCAACACCCAACCTGGTCAACCTCAAGCTTGCGGCTTGGCTGATCCAGTTCCATTAATGGCTAGGACTCCCGGTATCTCATCTCCCATTAAGGCCATTCTGGTTGCGGCTCATAAGCCATCTATCAGAAAACTTTACAACAGTAAATGGAAACGTTTTTCCATTTGGGCCGAAGATAAGGGCTTGGACCCATTTACTGTCCCTATCCCGACCATCCTGGACTTCATCTCATTAATCTTTCAACAGGGAGCAAGCGCTTCTACGGTAAAGGTACAATTGGCGGCCATCTCCCATTTTCATGTGGGTGATGACATAGGTTCCTTAGCATCTACAAAGTTGTGCAAAACCTTCTTACGAGGCATCTTCCTTTTAAATCCACCGATAAAGTCTGTGGTACCCCCATGGGACCTCACTCTAGTCTTGCAAGCCTTAACGAGTCCACCTTTCGAACGTGCGGCCTCAATTCCGTTGAAGTTCTTGTCATGGAAAACAGCCTTCTTAGTGGCTATTACTTCGGCCAAAAGGGTTTCAGAATTACAAGCCTTGTGTATGAAGCCTCCTTACCTTATCTTTCACAAAGATAGAGTGTCCCTCAGGACGAACCCGTCTTTCTTGCCTAAGGTTGCTTCAGAAGCAAATATAAATCAATCAATAAATCTACCAGTGTTTTTCCCACATTTCAGAACAAGGGAGAGTACACATTACACAAACTGGATGTACACAGACAGCTGCGTTTCTACTTGCATAGGACTAGAGAGTTTCGCAAGTCGGACCAGTTATTTGTCTCGTATGCAAAATCAGCCATGGGTAAAGCCATTTCCAAAGTCACTATAGCAAATTGGATTCGTCAGTGTATTTTTCAGGGGTATATATCATCTGGCAAACCAGCCCCGGTTAATATCCGTGCTCATTCTACAAGATCTGTAACCACTTCAACAGCCTTCTGGTCTAGGGTTCCAGTGGACGACATATGTTCAGCAGCTACTTGGTCCTCTTCTCATATGTTCATTTCTCATTATAAATTAGATGTGATTTCGAGAAGTAGGGCTTCTTTTGGCTCCGCGGTGCTTCGGAATATCCTTCCGTAAGGACCACCCAGGTTCTTATAAGGTAGCTGGAGACTCTGTCCCACAGGTTGCAGAGCAAATGAAGTAACTACTTCAGATAAAGAAGTTATGTACTCACCATAATGTTCCATCTGAGTAGGTACTTCATTTGTCTGCAACCGACCCCCCCTGCCATCCCCCGAACCTTTCGGGATTTTCTGATCACCCTTGCAGTTGATATTTCATGTTTCCAGGTTGGTAAGGCAAAAAAAACGATCTGAGGTAATGTGGTTGGTAGCAGGGGATTATGGGTAGGGGGTGGAGCTCGGATCTTGGAGCTTGGTAAGCTGCCGGCTCGGATCCGAAGTCGGATCCGATACCCACAGGTTGCAGACAAATTAAGTACCTACTCAGATGGAACGTTATGGTGAGCACATAACTTCTTTTTTTCTTTGATTCCTTCCAGAAATGGATCATTGAGGAATGCCTTTACATTACTTTGCCCAAAAGACACCTTCATCCTTCTCCCCTTCATCATTCCATCGATGTTTTGCATGTTACGTATGACTTTTTTTGTCAGTTTTTATGATTATGAAACTTCCTGGGTGGAAGTATAAAATTTCATCACTTGACCGGTGATTCTGCCGTACCCTTAAAGTTAGGGCCTTCACAATTTATGGCTTGCTGTCACATGTTCAGTACAGCGGCAGCTTTACCCTTTATATGTTAGAGTTGTATAGAGCTGAGTGAAAACTAAACATACAAGAATACAGTACAGGAGTGCAGTTTTCTTTTAAAATGCTCCAGATTATTGATATACCGACTTTTAATGTGCAGTGGTGCAGAGGTTCGTGTTCTCGCCTCCCAGCAAGAGGTTCTCAGTTTTGATTTTCAGCTGAGGGTGTCTTATGTGTGGAGTCTGCATGTCCTCCCTGCAGATGTGTGGGTTTCCTCTGGATGTTCCGGTTTCATCCCACATTCCAAAGACACACAGTAGGTGGATTGGGCACACTAAATTGTCCCTAGGTGCGAGTGTGTGTGCGCGCGCGAGTGAGTGGTACGGATGAACTACAGTGACAGGGCTAGCCACCTGGCGGTGTAAACTTTGGCTCAAGATGATTGCCACTATTGAAGTGACACCCTGACCTTATGTGCAAAATTGGGAAAAAGGGGGGTGAAAATGGATGGATGGAGTCAGAAGGAAGAAATACAAAGTTAGATTGGATTTTCTGATATTATTCACCATTCTTCACTTGGGTGATTAATTGTAGGATTGGGGCATTGAAACGAGTGCTGTCTCTAGTCGTCTTTAATTTTTAGGGAGGATTTTCAGTGTGAGGGAGAGGCAGATGTTCTTTGTGTTTCACTGTTGCAGTCATCACATTTGGGTTATCTGCTTGCAGTAGCCCTTAGTCGGCCTGATTAACAAAGTCTTGGGTCCTGCATTGGTTGCTGTCCTTTCTTCCATGACGTCAGGTCGTCAGGGGTGTAAAATATGCAGCAGATGCCATTACATCAGTCTTTCTTGCCATGCGGTGCCCTAAGCAGAAGCAGTTCGCAAATGCTGGTCGGCCGACTCCTGAAATTTTAGTTTTCGAGTTTCAGAACCAAAGTCTTCAACTAAAGCTAAGTACCCCGTTGAGGAAACTTTTTCTTGCTCCTTACCGATGTCAGTAAAAGTTAATTGCATTTCTTGTGGAAAGCAAATACCTCACAAAGATTTTCATTCGTACTGTATTCCTTGCCTAGGCCCTGACCACAACGTACCTTGCTGTCGGTTTTGTGCTTTATTTAATCAACACACTATCCGTCATCGCTATATTTTCGTCTCTAAATATTTAGGTTCACGGTTCAATTATCCAGAGATGTCATCGGTAAGCCATCTGATTACCGAATTCCGAAAAAACGCAATGATAAAAGAGAGGCCGCCTAGGTCCAAATCTGCCAACGATGCTTCTCCTAAGCCAGTCGCCAGTTCGCCGGTACTCAGGCGCTTTCGCAGCCCCTGACACCCGCTACTTCTGATTCGCAGGTGTCTACTGAGACCCATTCGGAGTCCGGTATGCTGCGAGATGCTTCAACTGTGGAACCTGCGGATGTCTCTACCTTGGATGGGTCTGGAGCCGCTGTGCAGGCACCGGCTTCTGAGGGTGTATTCAGGCCTACGGACTTGCATATTAAACCAACACCTCCTCCTTCTTTAAGGCCTAAACCTCGAACCATGCCTAGAAAACAGACGCCCGGGCCTTGTGCTCAGACCTTTGTGCGTAAAAAAACAAATAAGAATGGCTGAAGGTCTTATAACTTTAATCAGGGGCAGCCAACCACCTTCTGCTAAGAGACCTAGGACTGAAATTGTTTGAATCTTCTGACCAGGATTCTGATTTTTCTGATTCTTCTGATGATCTGGATTTACCCTTATCTACTTATGAGGATTCTGATGCAGAGGACTCTATTCCCTCTGCTTCCCCTCCAGAAGTTTTTTCTTTTGGTGAAACCTTGCACACTCTCTAAGGGAGCATTTCCACTGGGAAAGCCAGGATTTTTCTGATTTGAAAAAGAGGCTTAGGAATTTCTTACTCTTGCCTCAGCATAGGCCTTTAGCTATACCTCCTGTACTAGACATTGTTGATTATGCCTTTTTGGAATCTAGTTTGGCCCCTGATTCTTTTCCTCCTGCTCCTAGAAAACCTGACAGATATTACAGGGTTTCTGATTCTCACAAGTTCCTTTTTAAAAATCTTATTGCGTATCCAGAGACTATTTCACAGGGACCCAAGGGCATTAAGGCCTCTACTGCCAAAAACCCTACCCCTTCTGATAGAGACTCCAGTGCACTGGATAGATGGAGTAGGAAGGTTTACACTTTTGCATCCTTGGCCATTAGGGCCTTAAACTGTCAGTTTCATATGTTAAAGTATCAACAACATATTATTGGATTGCTTAAACAGAAAACGATGTTGATTCCTGACTGTGCTGAAAATAAGGAATTACAGGATTTAATGCATTCTGCTGAACAGGTTAGAAAACATACTTTGCAATGTGGGTTTGATTCTTTAGAGGCCTCTTGCAGGGCTGCTGTCACTGGGTCTGTACTCAGAAGGCATGCTTGGCTTAAGGCGCAATCTTTGCCTGATCAGCTAAACCTTTGGATGCTCCCTTAAATCAGGACCGCCTGTTTGGCAACAAAGCTGAGGAAGTTCTTAAAAAGATGGAAGATGAAGCTAAATCTATGCAAACTGTTAAAGATTTCTTACAACTTCACCCTCCAAGATTTAGTAGGCACTGGCCTTCTAAGAATTGTTCCTTTCCGGCTCCTTCCAGGCCTTCTCAATCCAAACCCAGACACAACAGAAATCCCAAGTTTCAGTCCCAGGGTACGCACAAGACTAAGCAGTGTGGGGCTGCCACTTCCAAATCTGGGAGTAGTAAGACTCCCCCCTATGGAAAACTGTTTCAATGACTTAATTTTAAAACTTCCAAGCACTTCTCAACTGAATGCTCCTTTAGGGGGAAAGATTGCTCTGCAGGCCAGAAACTGAGAACCCCTTACCCATGACAAATGGGTTTTAAATATTGTATCCCAAAGATACAGATTTCACTTCCACACATTACCAATGCCAAAAGGTTGGCCAGATCTACCCCCAAATCAGTGGGCAGAGGCTCAAAAGCAAATACTCTCCCTTTTAAACATAAAGGCTATTCAGACTGTACCAGAAGAGGAAAAAGGACAAGGTTTCTACTCAAGACTTTTCCTGGTACCCATAAAAGACAATTCATGGCATCCTATTCTGGACCTGTCTACTCTAAATACCTTTTTGGTGATTCCAAAATTCAAGATGCTGACCCTTCACCAGTTGCTTCCTATGCTAGGAAAAGATACCTGGATGGAAACGCTCGATTTAAAGGAAGCATACCTCCAGATCCCAATCAGGAAATCTTGCAGAAGATACCTACGCTTCAAAGCAGGCTACAATCACTACCAGTTCTCTGCACTGTCCTTTGGCTTATCTACTGCACCCAGGGTATTCACAAAGTGCCTAGCCCCAGTCATCGCATTTTGCAGGCAAAGAAATATTCAAATATACCCCATACCTGGACGATTGTTTAATTCAGGCAGAAAGCCAGGACATACTTTTGAATCATCTGGCCTTTGTACAAAGGCTGCTAACTTGTCTGGGGTACACCATAAATAAAAAGAAATCACACCTGGTACCCTGTCAACAAATCATATTCCTGGGAGCAAGCTTGAATACAACTTCCCATATGGCTTTCCTCATGCCAGAGAAACAAGTTAATTTGACAACCTACTTCAAACAAGTGGCCAGAAAAACCCTACTGTCTGCAAGGCAAATACTACAAGCCTTGGGGTTCATGGCCTCCTCCATTCTTCTGATTCCATATGCAAGACTGCATATGAGGAAACTACAGTGGTATCTAAAAAGCCTATGGTGTCAACATTCTCAGGATCTCGAAGCAGCGATTCCTAGCGTTTATATTACACTGTCGAAAACTCAAACTGTCGACAGCGTAATAATCGACACAAAAATGTCGAAACCCCCGAACATCGAACACACACACACAAAAACACTCAAACACAACACAAATTGCTCTATGCAGGGGGGCAAGCCGCCTGCACCCCCTGCTACTTAAATATACCAACTCCGAGATCGCACTACATTGCTGTAAATGGAAATCTCCCCTTACGGAGATTTCTGTTTACACACGCGATGAATTTCGCTTTCAACATTTTGGTGCCGACAACATCAGCTTCAATATTTTCGGCCTTCAACAGGGTGAAGTAGAACAGATTCCTATCATACCTTCCCTACGCCTAGAGTTTCTTTGGTGGGCAGAGGCCTACCACCAAAGCAAGGGACTACCATTCACACCACCCCCTGCCACCCAAACCCTAACAACAGACTCATCAGATTATGCATGGAAGACTCGCTTGGCAGAGAAGTGCATTCAGGGCAAATGGAACCCAAGTCAAATGCACTTGCATATCAGTCAAAAAGAAATGTTAGCTGTACAGCATGTGCTGACAGTTTTCAAGGACCACATTCTTCCAGGACAATTAATGGTAAAGACGGACAAACACCACTGTTACGTGGTACATAAACAAGCGGGGGGGGGTACACATTCTTACCCCCTATGCAGTCTAGCCATGGTATTGTGGAACACAGCCCTGAGCTACAAAGTGCATCTACAAGCTCAATTCCTGCCAGGAAAACTAAATACACTGGCAGACGAACTAAGCAGAAACCTCATGGACCCACACGAGTGGAAGCTGGAACCAAGGATTTTCAACATGTTGACAAGCAAATGGGGGAGCCCAGATATAGACCTGTTTGCCTCCCCCCAGAACTATCAATTGGACAAATTTTGCACAAGGACTCCCCACAAACAAGCTTGGAAAGTTAATGCTCTGTCCTTCCGCTGGAAAAAACTATCAGTTGATGCCTTTCCTCCTCTGCCTCTGCTCTCCAAAGTACTACTAAAGATCAATCAAGGCAAACCAAGGACAATTTTGATTGCACCAGACTGGCCATGCCAACACTAGTACCCACTCTTGCGCAGTGTGTCACTGTTGGCCTCATGGCACCTGCCTCAGACGTTTACCCTTTTTGTCTCAGCAGGAGAACCAGATTCTGCACCCTCAGCTTCATACACTGAACCTAGCAGCCTGACTGATTACCTAATCTCTCCTTTACTGTCCCACAGTAAACCAGTGATGGATATCAATTTAGAGGCAAGGAGGCCTAGTACTAGAAAATCTTATGCTGAAAAATGGAAGAGATTCTGTGCCTGGAAGCAATCTCAAGGGATGAGCACAGCAGTGCCCAATTTACCCCAGATTTTACTATACTTAACTGAGATGCTGCACAAGGGCCTGTCTTTCTCCTCCATCAAAATTCACGCCTCAGCCATTTCATCTCATTATAACACAGAACCTCCCCTCTTCTCTCAACCACTGCTTAAGCAGTTCCTCAGAGGGGCCAAAAATCTGCGACCACCCAGGAGAGCCCCAACTCTAGCCTGGGACCTTAACTTTGTATTGGAAAAGCTCACCCTTCCTCCTTTCGAGCCAGCTGCCACTGCGGATTTAAAATTCCGCCCTCATGGCAGTGGAGCCTTTCATCATCTTTCATGCGGACAGGGTGTCCCTCAGGACCAATCCCTTCTTCATGCCCAAGGTGGTATCCATTGTGGCCCTTAATCATTCCATTCATTTGCCAACCTTCTTTTCTAACCCACAGAACAAAGGGGAACAGATACTGCACTCCTTAGACGTGCACAGACAACTTAGATTCTACTTGGACCGAACTAAACCTCAAAGGAAATCTGACCAACTGCTGGTAGCATTTGCTGTAGGGGCAGAGGGGAAGGCTATTTCAAAGCAAACCATTTCCAAATGGATAGGCCATTGCATTCATTTCTGCTACAAGCACCATGGAAAACCTATCCCACAGGGGATCAGACCCCACTCAACCAGGGCTGCATCTACCTCTACAGCCTTTCTCAGAGGTGTCCCTACCAGGGACATCCTAGAAGCTGCTACCTGGAGTTCAGTACATACTTTTACCAAGCATTGCCATCTGCCAATTTTCTCTAAATCCAGAGCTGGCTTTCCACTGCAGTCTTGCAGGGCCTTATAGCTAGTCCTAATGCTATCTAAATTCCTCCTCCCATCCTTAGCTTTGGGAATCTACCCAAATGTGATGACTGCAACAGTGAAACACGAAGAACATAGTACAGTTGTGTACACTTACCATAAATGTAGATGTTCGAGTGTATTCACTGTTGCAGTCCTAGTTACCCTCCCTCCAGTCCCCTTTCTTCTTTTGGCTATACCTCCACTCTACTTTACTATGCTCAAAAGCTTTTTGGTGTATTTGCTTTTTTGTTGGAGGTATGACCTTCTATATTTATAGATTTAATTGCTTCCCATTAGGGGGGAGCCTGACATCTGGGGCAAGAAAAACTGATGTAATGGCGTCTGTTGCATGTTTTATACCCCTGACGACCTGACATCATGGAAGAAGGGACAGCAACCAGCGCAGGACCCAAGACTTTGTTAATCAGGCCGACTGAGGGCCACTGCAAGCAGATAAACCCAAATGTGATGAATGCAACAGTGAATACACTTGAACATCTACATTTTATGGTAAGTGTACACAACTGTACTATTTGTCGCTTCTCTCCATTTTGTTTTAGTTTTTTGTTCTGCTGAGTGTGTTTATCCTTGAAGAGACTTAGAACAGTCAGTAAACATATCCTTGAAGAGACTTAGAACCGTCAGTAAACGTCTTGAATGTGAAAAGCCCTGTTAGGGTAGCCACCTTTTCAGATGCCAAAAAGGGGCTTTTTTTTTCTTATAGAAGCATGTATTCCTAGGCAAACCATATCTACATCTGTGTAGAGGTCTGTGCTTCACCTATCACCATATTAAAGGTATATCGTTAAATGTTTTTATTCTTTTATTTCAAATTAAGGTATTTCAGACACAGTTTCATACTTTTCCGTTAACAATTAATATAAAGTTAGAAGATGTGTCCTGTATTTGCAGAACATTTTTCATATTTCTCTCATGACACCACTCTCCAAACAGGGGCAGTTCTGTGAAAAGTGGGACAAGTTGTAACCCTAAGCTTTGTATATATGCAGCATCAGGGTTTGTTGTGGAATTCTATGTTGTACACCTAACAGACTTTACAGGGCTGTTTAAGTCAGCATGTTCAGCAACCTCTGGAGACTGCTATATTCTGCTTTAGTAATAAATATTTATCCTTTCACGGCATGTGGCTACTATGAAGTACAGCCTCAAGTGTATACAAAAAAAAAGTAAAGAGAGTGTATGTCAAACTGTAAATTATTAAAAATACTTGTAGGAGGAGTAAGTGTTGGCGGCATTCTAATCGCTGGTTGTAAAGGCTAAATTTGTGACAGCATCCTCCTCCCCCAACTTACATGCATTTTCTGTTTCTCAAATAAGGGAAACCTCATCTTCTGATAAATTCATCATAAAAAAATTCTGTTTTAAACATAAAATGACTAATACTGTGTGAGTGCTAGATGATTCATTCTGCTCCATGACTCAGATGTTCTTATGATCTGATATGTAAATGTACTTTCTGTTCTATTTTTTAACAAAAGAACACAGTCACAGTGACTAAAATCCCAACTATAATGTAACAAGTCTCGTATGATGTGGTGTGTGCGTATCTTGGTAAACTTGTGAAAACAGTTTCAAATACAGACATAATGTATTTTTTGTCCCTCTGCTGTTGACTTAATCAGTTTCATATACTTCGGTTTTAAATTTGCACATGACTATTGGCAGCATTTGCTCCCACCATCTCCTCTGTTATCCAGCTTTAGCATTTCTCCATTCTTTCCATGTGGTTTCCTTGCTTTCTCTTTGAATATTTTGGCTTTAAATCTGTTGTGAATCTTTGTCTTTATACACCTGTTTTTATGTGAAAAGCTAATTTCTTGCACTGCCTGAATAAGCACTGAAATGTAATTTGATGGCAGATAACTGTTTTTCCCACCACATCTGTCTGTTTCCCATCTAATGGATAACTTTAAGGTCTGATGTTATCCATGTCATTATTCCTCACAGTAGGGTCTTAGATCCAACTTCAGATCTGAGCTGGCAACTTTTAGCTTAGACAGATCCAAGGCTCAATCTCCTCCCTCTCCCATAAACTCCTGCTGCCCTCTACCCCCCAGATGTCGTCCTTGTCTCATGTTGCAGTATTCCAAACCCTTGGGTTTTCCTTTCTTGCTACCCGAACATCTGGTCAGTATGCAAAAGCTTCTAGTCACCGCGGGGTAAGTGGGATGTCTGATGTTGGCTAAGGGAATATGGGCCATAAAAGTGACGTCTGGACGTACCAGACCTCAGAACTTCTCTGTCGCCAGTCGAACGTCAGCATACCGGCCATCGGATTGTCTTTTCGAAGAAAAGCACCCCGTTGGGGACTTTTGTTCTCGAGTCACTGCATGTTTGTGTAGGTTCATGTTATAAACACACAAACTGAAAAAAACGAAAAAACTGCTGCACAACACTGCAAGAAGGGAACAGAACAGACTCCAATACAAAGAAAATCCAAAACCACGAAGTAGATCAAAGTAGAATCACAGTTTATTAATCCACAAACAATGGAAAGCCAGTAAACGCTTTCGTCCTATCAAAGAACTTCCTCAGACAATCCAGTTAAACAAACGTCTACATTTTATATCCTATCATGCACATAGTCATCAACATAAACCACACCCCTTTAAAGAAAAAAGACAAATACATATATGACATATGAATAAATATTAATAAACATAAATACTAAAATACACTATATGTTTATAATTAATAAATTATTTTTAAAAACATTTTTTATATATATATTTAAATATCTCATCTTTTAAGAGCTCTTAATTTATCTATTAGTTCCCTTCTAAAATTATCATTTAGGCCTGGCCAGTTAGTAGAATCTAATAATACTGCCAGTAGAGTTTCCTTCTTTCAAGTAGTATCGACTATGCACCACCTCTAATATCGGAGACTATATTGTCTATAATGAAAAAACAAAAGGAATGTTTATTGTGTTCTGAAATGTGTCTATATAATGCATTAGTATCCTTATGAGTTATTATTTCATATAAATGCTCATATATACGGTGCATTATATAGACACATTTCAGAACACAATAAAAATTCCTTTTGTTTTTTCATTATAGACAGTATAGTCTCTGATATTAGAGGTGGTGCATGGTCGATACTACTTGAAAGAAGGGAACTCTACTGGCAGTTATTAGATTCTACTAACTGGCCAGGCCTAAATGATAATTTATCTATTGGTTCCCTTCTAAAATTAAGAGCTCTTAAAAGATGAGATATGTAAATATATTATTATTAAATATAAACAGTGTTTTTTAGTATTCATGTTTATTAATATTTATTCATATGTTTTTTATATATATATATATATATATATATATATATATATATATATATATATATATGTCTTTTTTCTTTAAGGGGGTGTGGTTTATGTTGATGACTATGTGCATGACAGGATATAAAATGTAGATGTTTGTTTAATTGGATTGTCTGAGGAAGTTCTTTGATAGGACGAAAACGCTTACTGGCTTTCCACCATTTGTGGATTAATAAACTGTGATTCTACTTTGATCTACTTCGTGGTTTTGGATTTTCTTTGTATTGGAGTCTGCCCTGTTCCCTTCTTGCAGTGTTGTGCAGTAGGTTCATGTTATCCAGGAAGGAAAAGTGTAGGTGCGGTTGTCAGATCCCACATAAAGACACCCACGAGCTTTGCTTTTTTGTTTAGGGCCTCCACACGAGCATAAGTCTTGCTCCATCTACCAGGCCTTCATTCCAAAAACTTTGCTGGGCCATCTGCATGTGTTGAATATTTACCTGGAAAGTCAGCACCTTAAGCGCTTAGCTTTAGCTATGGAGGAGCTGTCTGGTCAGCCTATCGAGCCACCAAAGAAAAAGGCCAAAGTTGCTAGGCCTGAATCTGTTGCTGCACCGTCTCCACCCGACATCCCTCCTGTGGCCGACGTTAGCCTGAAGAAACTATCTGTTGCCACCGATATGGTACAGTGGGTACTGTTGGGCAAGCTGCAGAACGCAGAGCAGAAGGCACGTTCTCAGAGGTGTTGCAGACTTTGGCTCCCAGTGGAGAGGGGGAACCTCAGCTTGTACTGATTGCCCAGATGGATCTCTCCACTACTACTCAGGTTTCTGAACATAGGCCTACCTTGGCCCAGACACCCTCTAGGCCTTCCCTTAAGAAAAAACAATGTTTCTCCTTTTGCAGAGAGCTAGGTAGACTGGCAGACCTTTTCACAGAGGCTTTTCAACGTTTTTATGGCTCTGAGGCCTGCTACACCCTCATGCTCTCAAGTGGCTCCTCCTGTGATAAGCCCTAGGCCTTGTGCCTTAGGTACTTCTCAGGCTGAAGCGGAGGACTCCTCTGTCATATCTCTCGCAGTTACCATTCTTCCTTGGTTATGCCTCCCCAGAGGAAGACTGCAGAAACTGATTCTCCGGGTGAGGATCTCAACTTTGGGAAGATCATTTCCAAAATTAGGGAGTATTTCAAAAGGGACTCATCTGAGATGACAGAAGTTCAGAAAAGATACTATTAATGTCTTCAGATGGATACCCCTGCTTCTTCAGCTATCCCCCCAGTTTTGCCAGCTTTTCTGGGTGCATATAATGCAGCATCTGTTAATCCTGACTGTTAGCCCCCTGCACCTGGAAGGCCTGACAGATTTTACAACGTTCCTGATGGGGCCAAATTCCAGCAGACCCTGGCACCATATCCGATGTTCTTCGTGTTTCACTGTTGCAGTCATCACATTTGGGTTATCTGCCTGCAGCTAGCCCTCAGCCGGCCTGAATACCAGTTTTGGATTCCTGCGTCGGATGCTGTCTCTTCTTCCATGATGTCAGGTTGTCAGGGGGTATAAAACATGAAGCCGACACCATTACATCAGTCTTTTGTCAGGGGGTATAAAACATGAAGCCGACACCATTACATCAGTCTTTCTTGCATGCAGTGCCCGAAGCAGAAGCAGTTTGCAAGTGCCTGTCAGCCGACTCCTGAAATTTTCATTTTCAAGTTTCAGAACCGAAGTCTTAAAAAAAAAAAAAAGATAAGAACCCTGTTGGGGATCTTTTTTCTTGCTACAATTGATGTCAGTAAAAGTTAACAATTGTCTTACCTGTGTAAAGCAAATACCTCATAAAGATTTTCATTCGTACTGCATCCCTTGCTTAGACCCAGACCACGACGTCCCTCGCTGTTGGTTTTGTGCCTTGTTCAACCCCCGAACTATTAGCAGCAAATTATTTTCGTACTCTGTATCAGTACTCCGAAATGGCTTCGTTAAGCCATCCGACTACCGATCTTCTGAAAAAATGTGAAGATAAAGACAGATAACGCATAGGTCCAAAACTGCCGATGACGCTTCCGTTATGCTAGTCGCCAGTCCGTGACTGTGAGGTGCTTTTGCAGCCCCAGATACGCACTATCTCAGATTCGCAGGCCTCTACTGAGACTCATTTGGAGTCCGGTATGCCGGGAGATGTTTCTTCGACTTTGGAACCTGCAGATGTCTCTAGTTTGGATGGGTCCGGAGCTGCTGTGCAGGCACCGGCTTCTGAGGGTGTATTCATGCCTACAGACTTGCATTTTAAACCAACGCCATCTTCTTCATCCAGGCCTAAAACTTGAGTGACGCCTAGAAAACCAAAGTCCAGACCGCATGCTCAGGCCCATATACCTAAAAAAACAAATGCTTAGAATGGCCAAAGACATTATTACATTAATTGGGGGAAGCCAGCCTTCCCCCCAAGAGACCTAGAACTGAATTTCCTTCTGATCAGGAATCTGATATTTCTGTTCCTTCTGATGACCAGGATTTGCCCTTATCTACCTATGAAGATTCTGATGCAGAGGATTTCATTCCCTCTGCTTCCCCTCCAGAAGAGTTTTCTTTTGGTGAAACCTTGCACACTGTTAGGGAGCATTTCCGCTGGGAAAGCCAAGATTACTCTGACTCCATAAAGAGGCTTAGGGAATTCTTACTCCTTCCTCAACACAGGCCTTTAGCTATCCCTCCTGTTCTGGACATTGTAGATGATGCCTTCTTGGAATCTAGCCTTTCCCCAGACACTTTACCTCAAGCTCCCAGAAAACCTGACCGGTATTACAGAGTACCTGACTCTCACAAGTTTCTGTTCAAGAATCCTACTGCGGATCCAGAGACCATTTCCCAAGGACCAAAAGGCATTAAAGCTACTGCTGCCAAAAATCCTAACCCTTGTGATAGAGATTCTAGAACCCTGGACAGATGGGGTAAGAAAGTATACACTTCTGCTCCTTTGGCTGTTAGGGCTTTAAATTGCCAGTTTCATATGTTAAAGTACCAGCAGCATATTATGGGACTACTTAAACAGAAAATTATGTTGATTTCTGACTGTGCTGAACACAAAGAATTACAGGATTTAATGCATTCTGCAGAACAAGTTAGTAAACATACTTTGCAATGTGGTTTTGACTCTCTAGAAGCATCCTGCAGGGCTGCTGCCACTGGGTCTGTACCTAGAAGGCATGCTTGGCTTAAGGAGCAAAACTTGCCAGATCATGTTAAAGTTAAATTACTGGATGCTCCCTTAAACCAAGACTGCCTGTTTAGCAACAAAGCAGAAGTCGTCCTCAAAAGGATGGAGAAAAAGATAAATCTATGCAAACTGTTAAAGATTTCCTACAAGTATAGCCTCCCAGATTTAGTAGGCATTGGCCTTCAAAGAACTGGTCCTTTCCAGTCTCTTCCAGGCCTTCTCAGTCCAAACCCAGGAACAGCAGACCACCAGGTTACAGTCTCATGCTGCGCACAGGCCTACGCAGTGGGGGGCTCTCAACTTCCAAAGCAGGGAGTAGTAAGCTACCCCCCTACGGAAAAATGGCACAATGACTGACTTATCCTTAGCCCTTCCAAGCCGTGCTCAACTGCCTGCTCCCTTAGGAGGAAAACTCGCCCTGCATGCAAAAAACTGGGAACTCATTACCCAGGGCAAATGGGTTTAAAATGTAGTTTCCCAAGGATACAGATTCCACTTCCACACCCTACCAACCCCAAACGGTTGGCCAGACCTACCCCTAAATCAGTGGCCGGAGGCCCAACAGCAGGTTCTCTCTCTTCTACGTATCAGGGCTATTCAACCTGTCCCAGCAGAACAAAGTGGACAAGGGTTTTATTCATGACTTTTCCTGGTACCCAGGAAAGACAGCTCCTCCTATCCTGGACCTCTGTATTCTAAACACCTTCCCGGTAATCCCAAAATTCAAAATGCTAACACTTCAACAGCTGCTTCCTATGCTAGGCAAAGATACCTGGTTGGCAACCTTAGACTTGAAGGAAGCTTACCTGCACATTCCAATAAGGGAATCTTGCAGGAAATACCTACGCTTCAGGGCAGGCTCCATGCACCATCAGTTCTCTGCACTTCCCTTTGGCTTATCTACTGCGCCCAGGGTATTCACAAAGTGTCTAGATCCAGCCATTACATTTTGCAGGCAGAGAAATATTCAAATATACCCATACTTGGACGATTGTCTGATTCAGGCAGAAAGCCAGGACTTGCTATTAAAACATCTGGCATTTGTAAAGTAACTTCTAACCTCACTGGGGTGCACCATCAATGAAAAGAAATCTCACCTAGTACCCTGCCAACAGATTGTATTCCTGGGAGCAAGCTTGAACACAACTTCCCAGATGGCTTTCCTCACTCCAGAGAAACAAGTTTATTTGACAACCTACTTCAAACTTTTGGCCACAAAGCCCCAACTATCTGCAAGGAAAATTCTGCAAGCCCTGGGGTTCATGGCCTCTTGAATTCTACTAATTCCATATGCAAGACTCCATATGAGGAAACTACAATGGTATCTAAAAAGCCTATGGAGTCAACATTCTCAGGACCTGGAATCAATGATTCCTATCATTCCTTGTATAAAGACAGAGTTCCTTTGGTGGGCAGAGGCCTGCTACCACAACAAGGGGTTCCCTTTCACTCTAGCCCCTGCCGCCCAAACCCTAACAACAGACGCATCAGACTATGCATGGGGGGCTCACTTGGCAGGGCAGTGCATTCAGGGCAAATGGAACCCGAGACAGATGCACCTGCATATCAACCAAAAACAAATGTTAGCTCTACAGAATTCCCTGGCAGCCTTCAAAGACCACATCCTTCCAGGACAATTATTGGTAAAGATAGACAACACCACAGTTATGTGGTACATAAACAAGCAGGGGGGAACCCACTCGTACCCTCTCTGCAGAGTAGCCATGGCTCTGTGGAACACAACCTTGAGCTACCAAGTGCACCTACAAGCTCAGTTCCTGCCAGGCAAGCTAAATTCAATGGCAGACGACCTAAGTAGAAATGTCATGGACCCACACGAATGGAAACTGGAACCAAAAATATTCAACCTCTAGAGGAACAAATGGAGGATTCCAGAGGTAGACCTGTTTGCCTCCCCTCAGAACTACCAATTGGACAAATTCTGCACATGGACTTCCCACAGTCAAGCTTGGAAAGTGGATGCCCTGTCCTTTACCTGAGAAAGCCTCTCTGTTTATGCCTTTCCCCCTCTGCCTCTCCTCTCGAAGGTTCTGCTAAAGATCAAACAGGACAAGCCTGTTTGCACCAGACTGGCCACGCCAGCACTGGTACCCCCTCTTGCGCAGTATGACACTGCTAGAATTATGGCACTTGCCTCAGACCCCTTCCCTACTGTCCCAGCAGGCGGACCAGATTCTGCACCCTCAGCTTCAAACTCTGAACCTTGCAGCCTGGCTAATTCCTTGAGCTGTCCAATCACCCTCAGTAATCAGGTGCTAGATGTTATTCTGGAGGCAGAACTAGAAAATCCTATGCTGAAAAGTGGAAATAAAACTGTTCCTGGAGCCAGAGTCAGGGGATGGACACAACGGTGTCCAGCTTACCTCATATTCTTCAGTACTTAATAGAAATGCTCCACAAGGGCCTATCCTTCTTGTCAATTAAAATTAATGCCTCTACCATTTCAGCACATTATAATACTGAGACACCCCTCTTCTCTCACCCCTTGTTAAAGCAATTCCTTAGAGGGGCCAAAAACTTAAGACCCCCCCCCCAGGAGAGCCCCTACTCCAGCCTGGGACCTTAACTTTGTAATGGAAGATCTCACTCTCCCTCCCTTTGAGCCAGCTGCCACGGCAGAGTTGAAATTTCTTTCTTGGAAAACAGCCTTCCTTCTAGCCATCACTTCAGCAAAAAGAGTGTCTGAATCACAGGCCCTCATGGCAGTGGAACCCTTCATTATCTTCCATGCAGACAGGGATGTTCTTCATCTCACATTGCTGCAGTCCTTACATATGGGTAGTCCGCTGTCCTCGGTCGGCCCGAATACCAAAGTATTAGGCTGACGTCGGTCAAGGCGCTTAAAACTGACATCAGGACGTCAGGGTACAAAAGCGCATGACCGACGTCATATCCTCAGTCTTTTTTGCCGCATGGTCCGATGCAGAAGCAGCATTGCAAGTGCCGTTCGGCGTTCTGAAATTTTTCGAGTTCGGAGTTTCAGACCGAATCCAGTGTATTACCGGATGTCAGAAAAAGTGAATAATTGTATTTCTTGTGGGAAACAGATACCGCATAGGGATTACCATTCTTTGTGCATTCCTTGTTTGGGGCCTGAGCACGACGTAGTCGGGTGTCGCTTTTGTGCTAGGTTTAATAAGCGCACTATTAAGCAAGGGTTAGATTGTGCTAGGTTGGTCTTCGGTAAGCGGGGCAATTATAATATGCCGTCGGATACTCCGATGCCCGCTTCCACGAAGAAGCGCAAAGACAAAGCGGTTAAACCCAGGCATGATGAGTCATCCGTTCCGGACGCCGGTTCTTTAGAGGCTTCAGTGGAACCGGTGGTTCCGATGGAGGCTTCTCTGGAGTCTCAGGGGGAGACTTTAATTTTGCAGGATGTGGCCTCTCAAGAGGCAGGTCAGGCTGAAGGGGCTTCTCAGGTTTCTGTACTCCCTTCCCTTCCCAGAGGGGTTAGGCCCTCTCCTTCTGTTTCCAAGGCTTCTTCCAGAGGCAGGCCTGTTTTAGCTTCTGCTGGTGTCAGTCCTAGTTCAGCAGGGTCTGTGCCTAAGAAGCACATGCTTAAAATGGCAGAAGATTTGATTACTCTGATTAGAGGTTCTATGCCCCCTCCTGATAAGAGGCCTAGGGTGGAGCCAGAGTTGGAAGGTTTTGAACAGGCTTCGATGGTTCAGAGTCTTCGGCTGAAGACTTGCAGGAGTACACTCCTTATTCTGATTCTGATGCAGAAGATTCCACTCCTTCTGCTTCTCCTCCAGAGGATTTTTCTTTTCAGAGACACTTCATTCTATGAGGGAACATTTTAAGTGGGAAGGTCAGGACTTCTCTGATTCACGGAAAAGGCTTAGGGAATTTTTGTTTTACCTCAACGTAGGCCCTTAGCTATACCCCTGTTCTGGATGTTGTGCAAGATGTATTTTCAGAGGCTTCACTTAATCCTGATTCTCTGCCCCTGCCTGTTAAACCGGATAGGTATTACAGGGTGCCTGAGGCTCATAAATATCTCTATAAGAGTCCTAGGGCGGACCCAGAAACTGTTAGTCAGGGACCTAAGGGTGTCAAGGCCTCTGTTGTTAAGAATCCGGTTCCTCTAGATAAAGAGGCCAGAGCTTTGGATAGATGGGGAAAGAAGGTCTATACATCTTCTACCTTAGCTATGAGGGCTTTGAATTGCCAGTTTCATATGTTGAAATATCAAAATTTTCTTCTTTCAATTGAAATCTAAGGTGGATGCTCTGGCAGAAGGCATTGACTGTAAAGAATTACAAGATTTGGTGCATGTCTCTGAACAGGTGGGTAAGCATTCTTTGCAGTGTGGTTTTGATGCTTTGCAGGCCTCTTCTAGGGTGGCTGCCACTGGTTCAGTTCTTCGCAGGCACGCCTGGCTTAAGGATCAGGATTTATCTGACCATGTTAAGACAAGGATTTTGGATGCTCCTTTGCAGTCTGAAGTGTTGTTTGGTCCACCTGTGGAGTCAGTCTTGAAGAAATTGGAAGACAAGGCTAAGTCTATGCAGACTGTTAAAGATTTTTGCAAGTTCAGCCTCCAAAGTTTAGTAGAAATTGGCCTGCTAAGGGGTGGACGATCCTTCTTCTGATTCTCAGTCTAGGGGTAGATCTAGACGTGGTAGGGGCAGAGCTCAGAGTTCCTTCAGACCTAGAACATGGAGTTCACCTGCACAGTCTTCGAGTGAGGGCAGGGGCCAGTCCTTTCGTAAACAGGCCCAATGACCTACTTTTCAGCTGCCAGAGCCTTCATGCCTGGCAGCACCTTTGGGAGGACGGTTGGCACTCTTCAAAGAAAATTGGATTTTAATTACCCAAGACAAATGGGTATTGGATATCATACACCAAGGTTACAAGTTTTATTTCCATACCTTACCTCCTTTCAAAGGCATGCCAGACGCTCCTCCTCAGCAAAGACTAGAGGCTCACAAACAGATTTCTACTACTTCAAATAGGAGCTATACAACCGTCCCTCTGCCAGAAGTGGGCCTAGGATTTTATTCTCGCCTGTTTCTAGTACCAAAGAAAGGGAACACGTGGAGACCAATTTTGGATTTATCTATCCTCAACACATATCTGGACATTCCCAAGTTCAAAATGTTGACGTTACAACAGCTTTTACCTCTACTGGGCAAAGATCACTGGATGGTGACTCTGGATCTCAAGGAGGCTTACCTTCATGTTCCTATCAGGCCCTGTTGCAGGAAGTATCTGCGCTGGCTGGGACTTTTCATTATCAGTTCTCTGCATTGCCCTTTGGCTTATCTACTGCCCAGAGTGTTCACAAAGGTTCTGGCTCCAGTGGTAGCTTTCTTCAGGCTAAGAGGAATACAAATCTATCCTTATTTGGACGATTGCCTGATTCTGGCTCAAGGAAAGGACGAACTTCTTCATCATTTACAGTATGTGATGGCAGTGTTAAGATGCCTAGGGTATTCTGTGAACGAAATAAAGTCCAGTCTAGTACCCTCTCAGGACATGTGCTTTCTGGGTGTGAGACTGAATACAGCATCCCAGATGGCCTTTTGACCCCGGACAAACAAAAGAATCTTTCTTTACTTCCACCAGTTGTCTCGTCAGTCCAGGCTGACTGCAAGGACAGTCCTTCAACCCTTGGGGTTCATGGCATCTTGTATTCTGGTACTTCCCAATGCCAAACTGCATATGAGGAAGCTACAATGGTATCTCAAAAATGTATGGATCTAACACTGCCAAGATTTGGACACTGTCATTCAGATAATACCTTGCATTCAAAAGGAATTTTTGTGGTGGGCTCAGGAATGTCACCTAAACAAGGGACTCTCTGTGACCCGACCAGAGGCGAGTCAGATTCTAACGACAGATGCCTCAGACAAAACTTGGGGAGCTCATCTAAATGGAAAATGGGTACAAGACACGTGGCCTGCCAGACTTCAACATTTACATATCAACTTGAAGGAGATGTTAGCAGTCCAATTTGCATTGATAGCTTTCAAGGATTTACTTCTTCCAGGGCAGGTGTTGATTCAAACAGACAACACAACTGTCATGTGGTACATAAACAAGCAAGGGGGGACACATTCTTATCCTCTATGCAGACAAGCAATGATTTTGTGGGAGACTGCTCTCAGTTTACAGCTACATCTTCAGGCAAGGTTTCTGCCAGGAGCACAGAACTCCTTAGCAGATGTGTTGAGCAGACAAATTATGGATCCCCACGAGTGGAAATTGGATCCTCATGTATTTCAAAATTGACAGTGTTATGGGGAACTCCAGACATAGATCTGTTCGCTTCTCCACTAAATTACCAGCTGCCAAAGTTTTGCACAAAAGGTTTCATCCCACAGCTTGGAAAGTGGATGCTCTCTCATTCAATTGGAGCAATCTTCACGTGTATGCCTTTCCACCACTGCCTCTCCTCCCAAAGGTACTCCTGAAGGTCAGACAGGACAAGCCAACCATGATTCTAATATCTCCGATTGGCCTCGACAGCACTGGTACCCATTACTGAAAAGTCTGGTACGGAGCCTCCATGGCCTTTGCCTTGATTCCACACCTGCTGTCTCAGGAGAACAGTCATTTACTCAATGTCAAACTTCACTCTCTACATCTAACAGCCTGGCATATTCTGTTTTAAACCCTGGAGGGTCTCAGCTTCCACAACAAGTTTTGAATGTTATTTTGGAGGCCAGAAGGCCTAGTACAAGGAAAGTTTACGCAGATAAATGGAGGAGATTTTTATTTGGAGCACAGCAAGGACTTTGATGTTTCTAAACCTAATTTAAGTGTTGCTCTTCAATACCTTACTGAGTTATTGGACAAAGGTTTGTCCTTCTCCTCTATAAAGGTTCATGCTGCAGCAATTTCGGCTCACTATGACTGTGACCTGCCATTATTTTCTCATCCTTTGTTTAAGCAATTCCTTAGAGGGGCAAAGAATATAAGACCCCCACGTAGAGCTCCTACTCCTGCTTGGGATCTCAATTTTGTGTTGGAGAAACTCACTCTACAACCTTTTGAGCCTGCAGCAACTGCTGAGTTGAAATATTTATCATGGAAGACTGCTTTTTTGTTGGCCATTACCTCTGCAAGAAGGGTTTCTGAATTACAGGCCCTTATGGCGGTTGAGCCTTTCTTAATTTTCCACAAGGATAGGGTGTCTTTGAGTACTAACCTTTCTTTTATGCCTAAAGTGGTTTCTAGTGTGGCTTTAAACCAAACTATTCATTTGCCTACTTTTTATGCAAACCCCCAAAATAAAGGGGAGAAGATTTTGCACACTTTGGATATACACAGGCAGTTGCGATATTATTTGAGCAGAACTAAGGGGTTCAGGTAGTCTCAGCAGTTGTTTGTTTCATTTGCTTTGGGTTCTCAGGGCAAACCTGTTTCAAAACAAACTATTTCTAAGTGGATTGGTTTTTGTATTGCTTTCTGTTATTCCCATCATGGTAAGGAAATTCCAGCTGGGATTAGGCCTCCTTCCACTAGGGCTACTGCCACTTCTACAGCTTTTTTAAGGGGGGTGGCTACTAAAGATATTTTGGAGGCAGCTACTTGGAGTTCAGTGCATACTTTCTCTAAGCATTACCACCTTCCACTTTACTCTAAATCTAGGGCTGGATTTGCCACTGCAATTTTACAGGGCATTTTGGCAGCTCCTAATGCTTTTAGTTTTGCCATCCTCCCTTACCTCTGCTTTGGGATTCTACCCATATGTAAGGACTGCAGCAATGTGAGATGAAGAACATAGTACAGTTTTGTACCTACCATAAATGTAGATGTTCAAGATCCACATTGCTGCAGTCCAATTACCTCCCTCCTCTCCCTCTGTAGTTAGAGGTGGTTGTGTGGTTTGGGTTGTAAATATTGTAAATATGGTTAGTGCAGGGGTGGTTGGTTGGTTTTTGCTGTTTTGGCTTTGGCCTTTCTTTTAGGGCCTTCTGACATCTGGGGCAAGAAAAGACTGAGGATATGACGCCGTCATGCGCTTTTGTACCCTGACGTCCTGATGTCAGTTTTAAGCGCCTTGACCGACGTCAGCCTAATACTTTGGTATTCGGGCCGACCAAGGACAGCGGACTACCCATATGCAAGGACTGCAGCAATGTGGATCTTTGAACATCTACATTTATGGTAGGTACAAAACTGTACTTTTCCTTCAGGACCAATCCTTCCTTTATGCCCGTGGTGGTGTCTAGTATGGCCATAAATCAGTCCATTCATTTGCCTACCTTTTTCCCTAATCCACAAAACAAAGGGGAATGATTACTGCACTCTTTGGACGTGCACAGACGACCGAGATTTTATTTGGACAGGACTAAGCCTCTCAAAATCTGAAGAGCTGCTAGCTGGCTTTGCTGCTGCGGCAGAGGGGAAGGACATTTCAAAGCAAACCATTTCTAAATGGATAGCCCATTGCATTCATTTCTGCTACAAACACCATGGAAAACCTATCCCACGGGGGATTAGATCACATTCCACAAGGGCTGCATCTACCTCTACGGCTTTTCTCAGAGGAGTCCCTACCAGGGACAGCCTAGAAGCTGCTACTTGGAGCTCTGTACATACCTTCACCAAGCATTACCACATGCCTATCTTTTCTAAATCCAGAGCTGGATTTGCCACTGCAGTCTTGCAGGGCTTAATAGCTGGCCCTAATGCTCTTTAACTTCCTCATCTCTTCCTTAGCTTTGGGAATTAACCCAAATGTGATGACTGCAACAGTGAAACACGAAGAACATAGTACAGTTGTGTACACTTACCATAAATGTAGATGTTCAAGTGTATTCACTGTTGCAGTCCTGGTTACCCTCCCTCCAGCCCCCTGACTTCTACTGGCTCTACCTTTCCTTCTTGTTTTCTATTTTTATTTTTTCTAGTGTATTTGCTTTTTGATGGGGGTGTACCATACCATATAATTGCTTCCTATTGTGGGGGCACCTGACATCTGGGGCAAGAAAAACTGTTGTAATGGCGTCGGCTGCATGTTTTATACCCCTGACGACCTGACGTCATGGAAGAGACAGCATCCAACGCAGAAATCCTAAGACTCTGGTATTCAGGCCGGCTGAGGGTTACCTGAAGGCAGATAACCCAAATGTGATGACTGCAACAGTGAATACACTTGAACATCTACATTTATGGTAAGTGTACACAACTGTACTTTTACGTTGACAAGACCAAGTCTGTCAGAAAAATAGACCAATTGTTTGTCTCCTTTCATTCCAGGGCTCTGCCTGGATTTTCAGGGCAGTCTCCTCCTGCTATGTATACCATGAGAAATCCTTGGGGTCTAAGATTAAGGCACACTCCACTAGGGCTATGGCTTCATCTGGAGCTTTCTTTAAAGGACTGGACACTGCCACCATATAAGAGGCAGCTACATGGACCTCTGTCCACACCTTTGTCAAACATTATAATTTGGATCACATTTCCAAATCCAGGGCAATCCTTCATGGATTCATAGAAAATAGTTCAAAGCTTCCTCCCTCTTTTTCCCTTTGAGCTTTGGTACTCACCAAAGGGTTTGGAATACTGCAACATGAGAATAGAAGGGCATAGAATAGTTGTGTAAAGTCTTACTATAACTATAGATGTTCTTCTCTAACATGTTTCATTATTCCTTCCTCCCTCTTTCCCCCTTCTTCCACTAGACTGCCTCTTCTTGGATGGCATTGGACTTGTACAGTTATCCTGGGACAGGGTACGACTGTGACAGTCAGTTCTGAGGTCTAATACGTGCAGATGTCACTTTTATGGCCCATGTTCCCTTAGCCAATGTCAGACGTCCCACGTACCCCGCGATGACTAGAAGCTTTTGTGTACTGGCTGGACGTTCGGGTAGCAAGAGAGGAAAACCCAAGGGTTTGGAATACTGCAATGTGGAAGAGAAGGACATCTATGGTTATGGTAAGATTTTACACAGCTATTCTGTCTCGTTTGCCGTGTTCTGCTATAGAAGTGGTCCTTGGATCTCACTCGGGTGGTGTCAGATAAGTGCATTTTATACTTGTGGTTTAAACTTTAGCTTTTAGTAGTCATCTTCTCTTTATCTCCCCTCCCTTAGGCTAGCCTGTGACTAGTATAGTTATTCCCCTTTTGTAAGTTGGACGTTTCTCTCTCTATTTCTTCTCAAATTTATTATTCTTGAGTGTTTTTTTTTTTTAGGGTAGTGTGTTTTTTTTTCATAGTTTGAACTTTTAGGTTATGACCAAGAAACCCTCTGGGTTTAAGAAGTGCTCCTCGTGTGGTTGGAAGATGCTCAATTCTTACTCGCACAAGTGCTTGTATTGTTTGTTTAGAGGTTTGTCACCTGGAGGTGGAATGCGACATTTGTGTTGCATTCAACCCCAGGTCCTTAGTGGAGCACTGCAATTGTTGTTACTCAAAGGAATGGGCAGGGGGTTCCTTATGTTTCCTCTCCTTTCAAGATCTCCCCCATTGTTTCAAGAGAGAAATACCCTCCCAGTCATTTGGGGGCTCCTCCTTCCCCAAAGAAACCTAGGCTGTCTGATCCTTGATCTCTGGATCCGACTTCAACCCAGGCTATACCGGATCCAAGATTTTTGGATCCTATACCCTTGGAAGTTTCTACCTGATCCAGGGCCTCCTCTGATCGGAGGCTCTCTGATCCAGTCAAGACCAAACCAGTCTCTGATCTGACTAGTTTGTCTTATTAGACTGTTTCCATCTCTCGACCTTCAGATCTGACAGGCATGTCTGGGCCTCCGATTGTTATAGAGGATTCAACTTTGCCTGGATCCCCCATGTATTTGTTACAGCCTGCTCCTAGATCTCGGAGCTGAACTACAGAACTTCGACAAAAATCTTCGGGGTCCAAGATTGGATCCCCAGCTAAGTCTACCCACTCCTCCACTTCCTCCATATCATCCAGGAGCTTGTTACCATCGGATGTGGACAGGATGATGAGGAATTTCCTTAAAGCCCAGATAGAGTTGGGGCTTCTGGCGTCCCCAGCCTACCCGGCTAAGGGAGCCTCTCCAATCCTAGGTCATCATTCTCCTCTTCTAACTCTAAGGGCCCTGGAATCTTGGGACCCAGAAACCCGCAGAGCGATCCTGTCAGTCTATAGTATCACCTTTTTCTCTACTGCATCAGGGTCCCTGGCCTGCTCTGTTCCACCCTCTGATCAAAGTGGGCTCCCGTGGTAGAGCGATCGCTGCCAGCTCGCTGGGGCTGGGGTCTGGGCCTTTTGGACTGATCCCTACCCCTGGGGGCCTTGGCCCTAGACGGCTCGAGGCCAGTGTCGTCTGGGATCTGCGGGGCTGTTTGGATCCATTCCTCTTTTCCTGGTGGCTTTGCTGTCTGGGAATGGGGGAGGACCTCTTCCAGCCCATAGGCCTTCAGGGTGGTAGAGCTGACCTTCTTCAGGACTGGAGCTTCTTCTCCTGCTCCTCCAGGTCTACACCTACCCCTTTCTACTTTGGGTGATGAGGCCTTCCATCTTGTTCAGGGTCAGTCCTTCTGTACTAGCCTTCAGGGGGTTTCCTCCCCTCACAGGATCCCTGCACCTTCTGTGTCCTTCCTGGAGCCCCCCTTGGTGGAAGGCACCTCATAAGAGAAGGTGCAAGAGGAGGCACTTGGACTCGCCCATGGTGTCCCTCACAGAGGACACAGACTTCAGTGAAGGAGACGGGCCCCCAGATTTCTGCCAAATGCTGTCTCCTTTGGGTACATCCTGAAGATCCTTAGGCAAAAGGGTGGATGGTCTCACCAGCCCCATCTTCGGAGGAGTCCATGTTCCTGAAGGCTTTCGGGATGGACCCATCTACTTCCTGGGTGTCTCGTCCCCCCCGACGAGTTGGTGGATCTTATCACCAGTGGAGCTTGGAAGGAACCCAGCACTGTGGAACCAGTTCCTAAGTGAGTCGACAAGTTCCTTAGTCCTCCCATGGAACGTCCTTTCTGGACCAAGAGAGTCCCAGTTGATGTCATTGTGGTTGCCACTGCAGCCAGAAAGGAGCTGGCAGAGCAAATCTCCACGGTTCATCACCTGAACAGGGAGTCTCAGCCAGTTGACTGGCATGGGAAATGTGTTGCCTCGGCTACCTTTGGACTGAGGGCAGTTAATTGTCTGGCACACTTCACCTGCCATCAGAGAGACTTGGTCAGAGAATTCACCACTTCTCTTACAGAGTTGTTGCCGGAGGAGGACCTCAAGAAGGTGTCTCCCAAGCTCTCTATTCTGACATTCTCGATGAGGTTAATTTCCAACACAGTGGAAGCTACCTCTCGAGCGGCAGGTACAGACATAGCTATAAGGCGACATGCTTGGTTATGACTGTGCGGGTTTGCGGAGGCCTTCAAAGGATCTTTCACCAATGCTCCCTTTGACGGGTCCACCCTCTGTGGACCTTCAGTAAAGATGCTCTAACTTGCATTGAGCAGGAAGGAGAGACCTTGTCCATGGCTGGGATGAAGTTTCTACTCCTCAGAGATCATTTTTCAAGACCCAACAAGGAGCTAAGAAGATGTGGTTCCAGAAGTCACAGTCTTCCTTCCAATACGCTTCTGATGATTCCTCTTTCAAAGGCAGGGGGAGAGGATTCAATGGCAGACACTGCCCTAGAGGTGGGGGGGGTCTGCAAAAGCAGGGCTCCAGGAAACCTTTCTCTGAGCAGCCCTTTCAGCTCTCCTGAAGTGTAGCCCGACCGCTCTGCCCTGGAGGCAGTCTGTGATAGTCTTTCCCTTCACACACTAGCTTGGACAAACCTCATCTGTGACCAGTGAGTGTTGGACATCATTTCCAAAGGTTATTTCATTCCCTTTCTTCAATCCCTCCAATATGAAGGTGTATCCCCAACATACCACCCCGCCAGAGGGAGTTGACCTTCAAGGAAGTTCAGCAACTTCTTCAAAAAAGAGCCATCCAAGCGGTCCCGGCAGGACAAAGAGGATCCAGAACTTACTCTCACTTCTTTTTAGTGCCAAAAAAAAAAAAAGTGGGGACCTGTGTCCTATTCTGGACCTCAACGAGTTGACTGTATCTGCCAAGAAGTCCAAGTTCCAGTGAACCCCTTGAAGTCAAATCTGGTTCTGAAGCAGAAATTAGAGTTCATAGGAGTCCAGCTAGACTCCGTTTCAGAGATTGTAGTAGTATCTCTTCACAGAGTACTGTTGATCTGGGAGCAAGTCAAGCAAGTCTTGATGTTAAGTTGTCTGTCTCGCCTTCATTCTTGCTGGTTGGGTTCGGAGCCGATCCTCTGCTCCGACTCGGCCATCTTCAAAAGCTCGAGCGCTACTTACTGGCTCGAGGCCCCCCCTATACATGATGCCTGGCGCTAGATACCCAGATCTCGTTTGCAGCTTCTGCTGCGAGGTTGCGTTTACTGGTTCAGGTCGTATTTTTTCACTTTATATATATATATATATATATATATATATATATATATATATATATATATATATATATATATATATATATATATAAACTTTTTGTATATTATTATAGTTAGAATACTTAGTGTTCATACATAGTCGTAGTATTTGTTGGTGTTTAATTCCCCTTGAAAACTCGTTTTCTTCTTAGAGAGTTTTCCCCTCCCTCCCTCACCCCCGTTTTCATTTTTAAGGTAGCCATTTTTACTTAGAGGCTTATCCTGGTTTCCTTTTTTAAGGTAGAAAAATGTTTTCATTAGAAATTGTGGTAGTTTACTCTTTCTTCTATTATAGAGTGTGTGTGTGCTGTTAGGGTGTGATAAACTGTGTGTGTTTTTTTCTAGTTACCTACTTCCCTTTGTACTCTTTCTTTGTATTTTGATATTTCCTTTACAGGAATGTCTAAAAACACGAAAGTGTCTGGATTCAAGAAGTGTGACTCATGCTGTCAGAAAATGTCACTGACAGATGGTCACACTTCTTGTGTCTATTGCTTGGGCGCCCTACACATGCAGGACTCTTGTTCGGTGTGCCACGCCTTTAGTCCAAGAGTCCTACAGGAGCGTAGGAATAAGTTTATCCTTAGGTGTTTGCTTAAACCTGAAGGATCACCGGCCAAGTCTCAGTCAGTGAAACCTTCGAAGCCGCCGGCTCCCTGTTCGGAGCCATCGTCGGGTGTGGCGTCTGCATCAACTTCGGTTCCGGCTGGAACCGAAGTACCGATCTCCCAGCCAACTTCGGTTCCAGTCGGAACCGATGTACCTATCTCCCAGTCGGCCCCGACTCTGCTGTCAGAACCGTCAGGGAGTCGAAAATGCTCTAGATCGCCATCCTTATTGGCGATGCACTCGGCTCCGGGGTCGCCTTTGTTGCAGTCTGAGCGAAGTCATCGATCCCACTCTTCTCGGTCGTCTAGGCTATCTGACCATGATTTGGAGAGAGTGGTGAGCAGGCTTTTAAAATCGCAGGCCCTGGCTAAAATGTTATCCAGCCCCCCTCATCAGGGTTCGGCTCCATCTGTCTCTGCAGTAGTTCCTCCTTCGACTCATTCCTTGAGCTCGGAGCTGGAGCTTGCTGGGGCTGGGACTGTGAGACCATCTGCACCGATACCTACCCTTTTGGTTCCGTTGTCTGCTCCGATCTCTTCCATGGTGCCGTCCTTGGAGGGATCTGGGCACCGGGACTCCCTCGTCGGCTCCGAGGGGGTGAGTGGCATCGGACCCTTGTCCGACCCCGTTCTCCCTCTCGGAGCTTCGGCGCAGGTGAGTTTGGCTCCTACATCGGCTTCGGAGCCGTCTCTCTCGGTGCCGGGAAGGATTCCGGTCTCTTCGGAGCCGGAGCCTTCTCCGATTATCGGGAAGAGGTGCCTTCAAGGTCATGAGGAGTGTTGCTGGCATCTGAGTCAGCCTCATGGTCAGCCTCATCGGCTCCTCCCCCCATGGTGCCTGCTTCTGTCTCTGCCCCTCCTCCAGACCCCAAGCATGGGAAACAAGCGCTCCAGGGCACCCCATTGGGTGTATCTTCCTCCTCCGAGGCCTCCCCTGTTCATTCAGAGGAGCCCCCTCGAAAGAGGAAATGCAAGAGGAAGCATGTTGACTCTCCTGAGTCTGTCACTTCAGATACTGACTTGGAGGATTCTGAAGGGTCCCCGAGATCCCCCTCTGGGAATGTTTCTTTCTCAGACATCCTTGAGATACTTAGGCAGAGGGGGAACTGGACTACCCTTAACCCTTCAGAGGATGAGTCAGTATTCCTGGACGCGTTTGGTTCCCGACCCTCCACCTCCTGGTTGTCTCCGCCTTTCGATCCACTGATGTCTGTGGTGGCTCGGAAGGCGTGGTTAGGCCCAGACACAGTGGAACCAACCCCCCGAAGACCCACAAAATTTATTACTGCACCACAAGACAAACAATTTCTGACTAAGGGTGTTCCCATTGATGCCATGGTGGTAGCAGCGGCCACAAAAAAGGAGTTGGCTGAAACTTTTGTCTGTCCATCCCCCTAATAAGGAATCTAGGACGATGGACAGATATGGGAAGCGGATGTTTGCATCAGCAACCTTCTCCATGAGGTCGCTGAACTATTTGTGCCACTTCACCCGCCTTCAAAGGGATCTCCTTAAAGAGCTAGGAGATGCCCTTCAAGATCCATCAGCTGCGGGGGTCCAGGCTAAGGTTACCTCCTAGCTGGAGACTCTTAATTCGGTAGTAAACTCCTCCATGCGGCTCATCTCTTACGCAGCCGATGGTGCGAGTAGGGCCGCAGGCACAGGCGTGGCCTTGAGGAGGCATGCCTGGATGCGGTTATGTAACTTTGCGGAACCTTTCAGGGCATCTTTCACAAACACCCCCTTTAATGGTTCTGCTCTTTTTGGACCACAGGTGAAGGATACCCTTACCAGGTGTGAGCAGGAAGGCAAGACTCTCTCTGCTATGGGAGTCCGTTTTTCCACTCCTTCAAGACCGCATCCCAAGGATCAGAAGAGTGGGAAGATGTGGTTCCATAAACCCCAGGGAGCCTTGCCTGACACACGTGGAGAGTTCCCCTCCAGGGGCAGAAGAGGGAACAACAATAGACGCCGCCCTCTGGGCAGAGGGGGTCCACAAAATCAGGGCCAAAGAGAATCTTTCTCCAACAAGCCCTTCCAACATCCCTGAGGTGCTGCCCGGCTGTCCACCTTCGGAGGCAGTCTGGGGAAGATTATCGCTGTACCCAAAAGCCTGGCAAAGTATAACAGAAGACAGATGGGTACTGTCTATCATATCCGAAGGCTACAAGATCCCCTTCCTTCGCACTCCCAACAAATCCCTTCCTGATGTTCCACCCAGTCTAAGGGATCAAGCAGTTCAAGAAATTTCAAAACTGCTAAGAAAAAGAGCCATCCAGCCAGTCCCAGCAGACCAGCAAGGATCTGGAATTTACTCAAGGTTCTTTTTGGTACTAAAAAAAACAGGGGACTGGAGACCCATTCTGGATCTCAGCAGACTAAACAGGTCTGTTCAAAGAACAAAGTGGTCACGCTACAGTCCATTTTACCCTTTCTGGGTCAGGACAATTCGATGTGCTCCATAGATCTTCAGGGCGCATACTACCATATCAAAATGGACAGACGCTCCAGAAGATTCCTCCGCTTCCGGCTGGGAGCCAATCAGTATCAGTTCAGAGCTCTGCCCTTTGGTCTCACCACAGCCCCCAAGGTGTTCACCAAATGTTTGGCAGTAGTTACCGCTCACCTGAGACGGCAAGGATTCCAGGTGATTCCATATTTAGACGACTGGCTCCTTACTGCTACCACCAGACATCACCTGCTGCGAGCCAGAGACTACACCATTCAAACTTGCTCCAGATTGCGCATCACAATAAATTTCGAAAAGTCTGCATTGTCGCCTTGTCAATCTATTACCTTTATAGGCGCAAACTTTAAATACAAAGGACATGTCAGCGAGACTTCCATTAGACAGAGTGCTAGACATTCGCCGACATGTGCAGGTCTTATTAGGATGCAAAAATATTCAGGCCAGATTCGTCCTAAAAACCTTGGGTCTCATGGCAGCGGCTATCATACTAGTTCCCCTTGCTCATTTTCATATGAGGATTCTTCAGTGGATGCTGTTCACCCAATGGTCTTTCCAGCAACTTCCAATGTCTCACAAGATAGTGATCATACAGACATGCAAAAACCAGCTTGCTTGGTGGATGGTTTCCCCATCAGTACCCCAGGGCAGATCATTTGTTCTTCCTCCTCCAGTGGCTACGATGGCCATGGATGCCTCCCTGATCAGGTGGGGGGGGGGGCATTTTCAGGGCAGAACAGTCCAAGGCACCTGGCAGCCTCACGAGTACCATCCGCATATCAATGTCTTGGAGATGAGGGCTGTGCTTTTGGCGTTGCAAGCTCTTCACAACTCTCTTCCCACCGGGACCATTGCAATTCAAACAGACAATATGTCGGTAGTGTGGTACATCAACATGCAGGGCGGAACCAGGTCCTACCCCCTATGTCGAGAAGCATTCAGACTCTGGCAGTGGAAAATCTCTTCCCAATGGTTTCTGATAGCAGCGCACATCCCTGGGAAGTCCAACGTTATAGCGGACAAGGCTGAGCAGAGCAATTCTCATGCCTCACGAGTGGTCTCTCAATCAAACAGTGGCGGGCCAAATCTTCCGCAAATGGGGTCAGCCTTGCTGCGACCTTTTTGCCACCCCCTTCAACAGCAAGTGCAACAATTTCTTCTCTCTCCTCCCTCTTCCTGGACACTCCCCCAGAGACGCTCTAGTTCACGATTGGCCTCAGGGACTTCTTTATGCATTCCCTCCATTCCCCGATTCCCAAATTGATACAGAAAGCTACCACCTTGGGATGCAAGATGATCCTCATTGCCCCTTACTGGCCTCGACAAATCTGGTTCCCGTTCCTGCATCATTACCTTCTGGAGCAGCCCTGGACCCTGGACCCAGTTCCAGACCTCCTGATCCATCAATCGGGCGGGCTGCACCAATCCCTTCTATCTCTCCAGCTCACTGCTTGGTTGCTCCACTTCCGACCTTAGCCAGGCTTCTGAACATCTCCCACTCGGTGCGTGAAATCATCTTATCGCACAAGTCTACCACTAGAAAGACTTATGCTAGTAAGTGGAAATGTTTCTCTTTCTGGGCAGAGGCTAGGAATATAGATCCCTTTTCAGCCCCTGTGCACCATATTTTGGATTTTTTAGCGGAACTTTTTCGTGCTGGATCTTCTGCGACGATACAGGTCTATCGGATACTAGTATTATGTCCCATAAGCTTTGTAAAGCTTTTCTCAAAGGGACTACTTTACACAGGCCCCCAGTGAGAGATCCCCCACCTCTGTGGGATCTAAATTCGATTTTAGCTTCCCTGATACTGCCCCCCTTTGAACCGGCAGCTTCTTGATGTTCATCGTGTTACCCTGCTGCAGTCATCACACTTGGGTTATCCTGTCGTCAGGCGGTCCCGCAGTCGGCCGGAATTCCAAAGTCTTGGTCTGACGTCGGTTGCTGTCGCTTCTTCCCTGACGTCAGTGCGCCAGGGGTATATATAATGCAACCGACGCCATTTTCCCCAGTCTTTCTTGCCGCACGGTGCCCGAAGCAGAAGCAGTTCACAAGTGCCAGTCGGCCGACTCCTGAGATTTTCGAATTCGAATTTCAGACCGAAGTCTTCTATAAAGCCAAGTACCCCGTTGGGGAAACTTTTCTTACCTTAGACCGACGTCAGAAAAATTTAACAATTGTATTTCTTGTGGGAAGCAGATACCTCATAAGGATTTTCATTCTTATTGCATACCTTGCCTAGGCCCAGACCACGACATCACTTCTTGTCGTTTTTGTGCTAGGTTTAATAAGCGTACTATTAAAAGATGCTTTGATTTCGCACGACACTACTTGGGTAGGAAATTTAACTACACCATGCCGTCGGAGCAACCGACTACCGGCGTGCACAAAAAACGCAAGGATAAGGACAGACAGCCCAGGCCTAAGCCAGATTCTGAGGCCTCGGCTGGTCCGGTCTCCGGTTCTCCGGTCCTCAGTGAGGCTCCGACACACCCCCTGACTACCGCAGATCTGGAACCCGAGACCGCTACAGAAATTTTGGCGGAATGCACCAGGCCGATGCAGCCATTTAGTTCAGGCCCTACCGACGACATTGCTGCAAAAGATGTCGGTGCTACAGAAACGCCATCGGTTTCTGAAGGCGTTTTCAGACCGACGACTCTCACCATTAAAACGTTTTCTAAGACGAAGACTCCTGTTCAAGGCCCCATGCCTAAGAAACAGATGCTCAAAATGGCTGAAGATTTGATTTCTTTAATCAGGGGTTCCCAGCCCCCTCCTGACAAAAGGCCTAGACAAGAGGAAGATTATGCATCCTCTGAACAAGTGTCCATTTCTTCAGACTCCTCTGAGGACCAAGATTACTCCTTCTCCCCTTATGAAGATTCTGATGCTGAGGAGTCTAGTCCCTCAGCTTCTCCTCCTGAAGACTACTCCTTTGGGGAAACTTTACACACTATGAGGGAACATTTTCACTGGGAAGGTCAGGACTACTCTGACTCGAAGAAAAGGCTCAGAAAGTTTCTTTTACTCCCCCAACACAGACCACTTGCCATCCCACCAGTTTTGGACATTGTGGATGATGTTTACTTAGAATCCAGTTTGAACCCAGACTCTCTACCTCCTGCTCCGGCTAAGCCTGACAGATACTATAGAGTGCCTGATTCCCACAAATTTCTTTACAAAAGCCCTGTAGCTGACCCAGAGACTATATCCCAGGGTCCCAAGGGGGCTAAGGCTTCTATGGCTAAAAACCCTGTACCTTCTGAGAGGGATTCCAGAGCACTAGACAGGTGGGGGAAAAAGGTTTACACCTCAGCCACACTAGCTATGAGGGCACTGAATTGCCAATTTCACATGCTTAAGTATCAGCAATTCCTAATCTTTCAGTTAAAGCAAAGAATAACCACTCTCCCTCAACAATCTGAATTGAAAGAAGTACAGGATCTGTTGCACGCCACTGAACAGGTGGGCAAACATACCTTACAATGTGGGTTTGATTCTTTGGAGGCCTCTTGCAGGGCAGCTGTCACTGGGTCTGTTATACGTAGGCATGCTTGTTTAAAGGAACAAACTCTGCCTGATCATGTTAAAGCAAAACTTCTAGATGCTCCCTTACAGCAGGTTGTTCTTTTTGGAGTTAAAGCAGAAGAAGTCTTAAAGAAAATGGAGGATAAGGCAAAATCTACGCAGACAGTCAAAGATTTCCTACAGGTACAACCCCCTCGCTTCAGCAGAAACTGGCCAGCAAAAAATTGGTCCTTTCCAGCTGCTGACAGACCACAGAGGGGTAAATACAGACGTCCAAGGGGCAGAGGACAACCACAAGCCCAGTATAAACCTCGCCAATGGGGCACTACAACACAGAAGGGAGGAGAAGACAGGTCCCAATCCACCAGAAGGCAAACTCAATGACTTGCACCTCATCTGGCCAAGCAATACTCTCTTGGCAGCCCCCTTGGGGGGAAAACTCGCACTTTTTTCAGACAACTGGCACATTGTCACAAAGGACAAATGGGTCCTAGACATAATTTCGCGAGGATACAGATTCCATTTTCACACCTTGCCAATGAAAAGAGGAATGCCAAACCTGCCACAAAATTAATGGGCAGAGGCACAAAGACAAATTACAGCTCTCATGGACATGAGAGCCATTCAACTGGTACCTACTCAAGAGCAAGGCCAAGGATTTTACTCAAGACTCTTTCTAGTGTCCAGAAAGGACAATGCCTGGAGACCAATTCTGGACCTTTCAATTCTAAACACTTACTTACAATTACCCAAATTTAAGATGCTAACACTACAGCAGCTTCTTCCCATGTTGGGCAAGGAAGCATGGCTAGTAACGTTGGACCTCGAGGAGGCATACCTGCATGTCCCTATCAGACAAAGTTGCAGAAGATACCTCCGTTTCATTGCAGGTTCAACCCATTACCAATTCTCTGCACTGCCCTTTGGCTTATCTACTGCGCCCAGAGTCTTCACAAAATGCCTGGCACCAGTAATTGCATACTGCAGACAAAGAGGAATTCAAATATACCCATGCCTGGACCGACTGCCTCATCCAAGCAGAATGCAAAGACATTCTCTTACATCATCTGGCCTTTGTAAAACATCTACTAAACTGCCTGGGGTACACAGTAAACGAAAAGAAGTCAAAACTAGTACCCTCACAAAAAATGATATTCCTGGGTGCCAGCTTGAATACAACGGCCCAGAAGGCTTATCTTACGCCAGACAAGCAACTACAACTGACTCAATATTTCAAGACAATGGCAACAAAGACCCAATTAACTGCAAGAAAAATTCTGCAGGCCTTGGGCTTCATGGCATCTTGCATACTAATAATACCATTTGCAAAGTTGCATATGAGGAAATTACAGTGGTACCTAAAAAGCGTATGGTTTCAACACAGCTACAGCTTGGACACAGTGATATCTCTCATTCCCTGCCTACAACAGGAATTTCTGTGGTGGTCACAGGCATGTCACCTCAACAAGGGTCAGCCTTTCACCTTGCCCCCAGCCAGGCAAACTATCACAACAGATGCATCAGATTATGCTTGGGGGGGCACACATGGCAGGACAGTACGTTCAAGGCGTATGGACTGCAGATCAAAGGGATCTGCACATAAATCAAAAAGAGATGCTAGCTGTACAGAAAGCTCTGACAGCCTTCAAGGATCTATTACATCCAGGACAACTTACAGTAAAGATGGACAACACCACAGTAATGTGGTACATAAACAAACAAGGGGATACACATTCCTACCCTCTTTGCAGGCAAGCAATGATCTTATGGAACACAGCTCTGGCTTACCAAGTTCAGTTACAAGCTCAATTCCTGCCAGGACAGAAGAACACATTGGCAGACGACCTCAGCAGAAACATCAAGGATCCCCACGAGTGGAAACTAGATCCACAAATATTTGCAATGATAACTCAAAAATGGGGCCTTCCAGACATAGACCCGTTTGCCAGTCCTCAAAACTATCAGCTAACAAAAGTTTGTACAAGGTCACTTCACCATCAAGCTTGGAAAGTGGACGCACTCTCTTTCAGTTGGAAAAACCTGACAGTATATGCTTTCCCTCCATTGCCTCTCCTCACAAAGGTACTTCTGAAAGTCAAAAAGGAGCGACCACGACTGATTCTCATAGCCCCAGACTGGCCACACCAGCACTGGTACCCGCTATTGAGGAATATGGCCCACGGCCCACCATGGATATTGCCACAAATTCCCCATTTGCTCACACAACAAAACAATCCGATTCTTCACAGCCAGCTCAAAACTTTAAATCTGGCTGCATGGCAAATCAACTAAACATCCAGCCAGCTCCTCTTTCCCAAGCAGTTCTGGATGTTATTCTGGAAGCCAGGAGGCCAAGCACCAGGAAGGCTTATCCGGACAAATGGAAAAGGTTTTGTGCCTGGAACCAAGCTAAAGGCCAAGACACAATTCAGCCTCACATTCTACAGTATTTAACCGAGATGTTGCACAAAGGACTTTCTTTTTCCTCCATTAAAATCCATGCTTCAGCTATTTCAGCCCACTACAACACGGATCCACCTTTATTTTCGCATCCACTTCTAAGGCAGTTCCTCAGAGGGGCAAAAAATATTAGACCACCCAGGAGAGTTCCTACACCAACATGGGACCTCAATTTTGTTCTGGAAAAACTAACGCTACCTCCCTTTGAACCAGCTTTCTCTGCAGATCTTCAGTTCCTATCCTGGAAGACTGCCCTGCTGCTAGCAATAACTTCAGCTAGAAGAGTCTCAGAGCTACAGGCACTAATGGCAGTGGAACCTTTCCTCATTTTTCATCAAGACAGATTTTCTCTGCGAACTAATCCTTCCTTTATGCCTAAGGTGGTTTCCAGTGTGGCTTTTAAATCAAACCATCTACTTACCCACCTTCTTCCGAAATCCACAGAACAAAGGTGAGAGACTCCTGCATTCCTTGGACATTCACAGGCAACTTTGTTACTACTTGGACAAAACTAAGACTTTCAGAAAATCTGACCAGCTCTTTGTATCCTATGCTACAGCTTCTCAAGGGAAGGCTATATCAAAGCAAACCATTTCTAAATGGATAGGTCATTCCATACGTTTCTGCTATACCCATCATGGAAAACCAGTTCCTGCTACCATTAGGTCCCACTCTGCCAGGGCAACAGCTACTTCTACAGCCTTTCTCAGGGGGGTTCCAACCAAGGAGATTTTAGAAGCTGCAACTTGGAGTTCAGTACACACCTTTACCAAACACTATCACTTACCTCTTTACTCTAAGACTAGGGCGGGCTTCGCCACTGCAGTTCTGCAGGGCCTTATAGCCTCCACTAACCCTCTATGATACCTCCTCCCATCCTTAGCTTTGGGATTCAACCCAAGTGTGATGACTGCAGCAGGGTAACACGATGAACATAGTACAGTTTTGTACCTACCATAAATGTAGATGTTCGAGTGTTCACCCTGCTGCAGTCCAGGTTACCCTCCCTCCATCCCCTCTGATCTACTGGCTAAATCTCTTCAATACCTTACTGATGTATTTCCTTATAGCTGAAGGGATTTTGTGTTTGTGCAGAGGTTACTCAATTTGGTACTAATTACTGACCACCTTTTTGGGGGCACCTGACATCTGGGGCAAGAAAAACTGAAGAAAATGGCGTCGGTTGCATTATATATACCCCTGGCGCACTGATGTCAGGGAAGAAGCGACAGCAACCGACGCCGGACCAAGACTTTGGAATTCCGGCCGACTGCAGGACCGCCTGACGACAGGATAACCCAAGTGTGATGACTGCAGCAGGGTGAACACTCGAACATCTACATTTATGGTAGGTACAAAACTGTACTTTCCTTGAAGTTTTTCTTGGAAAACCCTTTTTCTGGTTGCAATTACTTCAGCCAGAAGAGTTTTTGAACTTCAGGCTCTTTGTGTTCGCCATCCTTATCTAGTTTTCCACAATGACAGAGTGTCTCTCAGGACTAATCCTTCCTTCCTTCCAAAAGTTTCTTATGACAATAATTTGAATCAGTCTATTGATCTGCATGTGTTTTTTCCAAATTATTCCAACCAGGTGGAATACAAATTGCATCAGTTGGATGTTCATAGACAGTTACACTTTTACTTGCATAGAACTAAGCAAATAAGAAAATCAGACCAGCTGTTCCTGTCCTATGCTGAGGGTAAACAAGGTCAACCTGTGTCAAAAGTAACCTTATCTAGGTGGTTTACATCTATCATTACACTTGTATATCAGCTAAGGAATAAAGAGCTTCATGCTAAACTGAAAGGTCACTCCACTAGAGCTCTAGCTACTTCAGTGGCTTTTCAGGCAAGATTGCCAATGGAAACTATTTGTGCGGCAGCCACATGGGCCAATCCTCATACCTTTATTTCACATTTATAAGCTGGACGTTGCCTCCAGGAGCAGAGCTGATTTTGGTTCCACTGTTCTGAAGAGTCTGTTCCGATGAGCCACCCAGGATTGAGGTGCTAGGGATGCTGTCCCAACCAGCAAGAATGAAGGCGAGATAGACAACTTAACATTAAGAAGTTATGTACCTACCATAACATTCCATGTTAGTTGTCTTCTTCTCGCCTTCTTAAGGCCCCACCTCCATCCCCTATCCTAGTAGACCGAGAAGAGTTCCTTATGTTTTTTCTCACTGGCTGAGTCTTCTCTGGCTATTCCTTCTGACTAATAGTCTCTCCAGTAGGATTTATGCATTCTAGGACAGGATTCCTGTGTTGTTGTTGTTGTCGTTGTCGTTGTTGTTGTTGTTGTTGTTGTTGTTGTTGTTGTTGTTGTTGTTTTGTTATTTGTTGTTGTTTGTTGTTGTTTGTTATCGTTGTTGTTGTTGTTGTTGTTGTTGTTGTTGTTGTGCATCATGGGATATAGGGGGGCCTCGAGCCAGTAAGTAGCTCTCGAGCTTTTGAAGATGGCCGAGTAACCCAACCAGCAAGAAAGAAGGCGAGAAGAAGACAACTAACATGGAATGTTATGGTAGGTACATAACTTCTTAATCTTTCAAATCCTCCAGTCCACTTGCTTCTTTGGACCCTAGGATCCATGGCTGCAGCCAAACAGCTTGTGCCATTAGCAAGGTACCATATCAGAGTTCTACAGTGGACCTTATTGGGGTTCAGTGGTCCATCCTGTTTCAACCCATATCCATGTCCATAAAATTGATGCCAGTGTGCAGACAACACGTTCTTTGGTGGCTTCAGTTTCAGGTTCTCCCTCTAGGTAGGCCCTTTTCACTCCCTCCGCCCAATGTCACTGTGACCATGGATGCTTCCGTGTTGGGCTGGGGAGGGGGCATTTCCAGCGGAGAACAGTTTAAGACATGTAGTCCCCCTTAAAGACCAAATTGCACATAAATGTCTTGGAGATGAGCAGTCCTCCTAACATTGCAAGCCTTCAGGATTGCCCTTGTCTGAGAACAGTTGCCATTCAGACGGACAACATGGCAGTGGTCTGGTAGATCAGCAAACAAGGGGGGAACATGATCTTACCCGTTGTTCAGAGAGGCCATGAGAGTGTGGGAATGGGCCAAGTCTTCAAGGCACTTTCTTCTTGCAACACATGTACCCGGGGACTCTAACATGTTGGCTGACAAGCTCAGCAAAACCATATTGAGCCCTCACGAGTGGTCTCTCAGTCCGACAGTAGCGAAACGGATCTTCAATCATTGGGTCAACCATGTTGCAATCTCTTTGCCTCCCCTGTCAACAACAGATGTATCATGCACTTTGCCCTGAATCCCCCTCCCGTTGAGTCACAGTGGGATGCTGTAGTCCACGATTGGCCTTTGGGTCTCCTCTATGCTTACCCTCTGATTTCTCTTATCCCAAAACTTTGTCGAAAGTGAGACACCTGAAAACATCCCTGATCCTCATTGACCCTTTCTGGCCTTGACAGGCATGGTTTTCCTTCCTAAGGTCTCATCTGAAATATCCTTCTTGGATACTGGATCCCCTTCAGGATCTGATCTCCCATCCTTCGGGGCTCCCTCTTCCCAACCTTCGGACCCTTCGTCTTACCACATTGTTTCTTCTATTCCAGTGATTTTGAAACAGTCTGGGCTAGCTTCCCCCATCAAGAATATTATCCTAGCCTCCCAAAAACCTCCCACCAGAAAAGTTTATAGTAGTAAATGGAAAAGGTTTTCTCTCTGGGCTAAGAACAGGAATCTGGACCCGTCTTCTGCTTCTATGCCAGATATGCTCTTATTCTCACTTTTTCAGAAAAGAGCAAGGCTCTTGTTCTTGTCCTCACTTTTTCAGGAAAGAGCAAGTTTTTTTGCTATAAAGCTTCAGATGGCTGCGATTTCCAATTTTCATGAGACTGTCAAACCTACGATCTGATGCTATCCATGTCATTATTCATGACAGATGGAGCTTGGATCCGACCTTGGATCTGAGCCAGCAACTGAAGGACAGGTCCAGAGGTCAAGCTCTTCCCCTTCCCATAATCCCTTGCTGACCTGTGACCCGCAGATCTCATTTGCCATGGAAACAGTCAGACGTGTATCCTACAGCTCAAGCAACTTCGCTTCAGATAAGTGTCACTTGTCTTTTTCTTTCGGGGTTTCTTTCCTTTATTCTTATGGCTTTAGTGTGCCCTTTCCTTCAGTGTAGTTAGTTTTGTATTTCCTCCCCTCCCTGTTGCTCTTAGCAGTCTTTTATTTATTTATTTTTTTCCATGGGTTCCCAGCTTTTCTTCCCGGGCCTTCAGTAGTGTTTCTCTTTCAGGTTTTTTTTTTTTTCTTCATGGGTTCCCAGCTTTTCTTCCCGGGACTTCAGTAGTGTTTCTCTTTCAGGGTTTTTTTTTTTTTTTTAACCTTAGCTGTCCCTCTCTTAGCTCACTTTCTGTCAGCAAAGTAGTTTTTCCAGCTCTTCACTTCCTGTAGGGTGCGCAGGTCTTGTTCTTGTGTCTGTGTGTCTGTGTGTGTGTAAGAAGCCTTCTGGCTTTAAAAGATGCTCCTTGTGCAGTTGGAAAATGACCCATTCAAACTTGCACAAGGAGTGTGTTTATTGCATTGGAGAGAGTGTCAATTGGAAGTTGAATGTGTCATTTGTGCTGCATTCAACCCCAGGAATAAGCTCCTGTTAAAGGGACTTGCTAAGGGCGGGGGTCCTCTAGCCTTCCGCTTCCCCTCTAAGCCCCCCTACAGATCCCAAAAGGAAGACCTCTTCTTTTTCCTTGAGGAATTCCCCTTCAGAAAAGCCGAGGCCTTCAGAAAAGCCGAGGCTATTGGATCGCAGATCCCCGGACCCGAGCCCAGCCTCTTTGGCTTTGGATCTGGGCTCTTCCACTCCAAGAGCCTTGGATCAGTCTGTTGGATCCATCTTTGGCGCCGACTTAACCGTCAGATCCATACAGGACTTCGGATCTGAAGGTTATATCTGATCCGATAATCACTGACAGATCTCTCGTGAGGTCCAGGAGTTCGGGTACGCAGCATAGGAATTGGTCTCCCTCCCGAGACCGCAGGACAGTGTCAGGGTCTCTGGCCAGGTTGGGACATTTTTCGATGTCCTCCAGAAGTCTGCTCCATACAGATATGGATAGGATGATGAGGAGTTTTCTCAATCAAGTTGGGCTTGTTAGCATTCCCAGCTCAGTTGCCCAGGGAATCTTCTCATCAGTGGGACTTAATTTCTTGTCTTTGGATCACCAGGATCAGAGCATTTCCTGTGAGAGGCCAATGGTGTCTGGTATCTCTCCCTTTCTGACGCAGTCAAGTTCCCTAGCAGGATCTGTGCCACTGCCCTCTAAACTGGCTGTGCCTTGGCCCTGCGTGGTCTATACTGGTTCCTGGGGGGTGGTCAGGCCTGAAGGTTTTGCTCTGTTCTCTCCCCTTGGGAGCCTCCGCACTGGACAGCTCGAGGCCGATACGTTGGTGCTTTGTCAGAGTCCCTCCTTCCTTCCTTGGTGGCTGCAGCCGTGGGAGGGGAGAGAGGACCTCGTCCAGTCCGTCTGCTTTCTCGGCAGTAGAGAGGACCTTCTCCGGCTGGACAGTTGCCTTTCCTTCATCTCTAGATCCTCCCCATCCTCTCTCGACTTTGGGTGGTGAGCCCTCATCATCCTTCCAAGGTCAGCCCTCCCGTGAGCGCCTTCAGATGGGTGTTACCCTGCTTGGGGTCCCTACCTCTTCTGAGTCCACCCCAGAGCCCATCCTAGAGGGGCACCCTTGGAAGAGGACATGCAAGAGGAGGCACTTGGACTCTGCTAGAGAGAACCTCACTGAGGACACATTTCGAGGAGGGAGATGGTTACCCCAGACTCCTGTCTGAGGACGTGTCCTTTGGGGACATCCTTGAGATTCTAAAGCAGAGGCGGTTGGTCTTCCCCCACCTCATCGTCAGAGGAATCTCATGTTCCTGAAGGCCTTTGGGATGGGCCCATCTTTTACCTGGGTGTGTCCCCCCCCTCCCTTGCCAACGAGCTCATAAAACTCATCGCCGACAGGACATGGCAGAAATTGGGCACATTGGAACCCATTCCCAAAAAGGCTGACAAATTTCTTACTCCCCCAAAGGATAAAACTTTTTGGAGTAAGGGCATTTCCGTTGATACCATTGTGGTGGCTGTAGCTACCAAGAAGGAGCTCATCGAACAGAGCTCCACTGTCCATTCCCCGAACAGGGAGTCTTGGGCGATTGGCTGCTTTGGAAAGCATGTGTTTGCCTCAGATACATTTGGACGGAGATCAGCCAACTACATGGCGCACTTTACCCGGCTTCAGAGGGATTTGGTCTCTGAACTCATCACCTCCCTTTCAGAGTTGCTGCCTCCAGACAGTCTTAAATTGGTCTGTCTGAAGCTATCCACTCTAACTTCCCTGGCTAAAGATGAGGTTGATCTCCAGTGCAGCGGAGGCCACCTCTCGAGCTGCGGGCATAGGACATTGTCATTAGATGGCATGCATGGCTTCGCCTTTGCAGGTTTGCGGAACCCGTTAAGGCATCTTTTACTAACACCCCCTTTGGGTCAACCTTGTTTGATCCCTCCATCAGAGGACATTGACCCGCAGTGAGCAGGAGGAGAAGACTCTATCCACAGTGGGAATCAAGTTCTCTACTCTCCAGTAAGAAACTTTGGTTCTTCAGGACTCTGTCTCCCTTCCAGGATGCTCCACAGGAATCCTCTTTTACTGGCCAAGGTAGGGGATTCAATGACAAATGCCACCGCAGAGGGGGGTCTGCAGAACCAGAGCTCCTGAGAACCCTTCTCTGAGAAGCCCATTCAGTGTTCCTGAAGTGCTGCCCAGCTGTCCTGCCCTGGAGTCAGTCGGAGAACGACTCTCCTTTCACCCACTAACCTGGACAAGCATCATCTCAGATCAGTGGGTGTTAAAGATCATTTCCAGGGGTTATTTCATACCCTTTTTTCAGCCCCCTCCAATTCCAGAATCTCTCCCAGATTTTCCACTCTGCCAAAGGGGGTTGGCCCATCTCGAGGTTCAAGACCTTCTAAAAAGAGCCATCCAAGAGGTCCCAACAGGACAAAGAGGGTCTGAAACTTGCTCTTGCTTCTTTTTGGTATCAGAAAAGATCGGAGACTGCGTCCCATTGTGGACCTGAGCAAGCTGAACCTGTCAGTCCAGAAGTCCCAAGTTACAGATGGTCAGTGTACAGTCCATTCTGCCTCTTCTGAGCAAGGATGATTGGATGTGCTCAGTGGATCTCAAGGACGTGTACTATCATATCAAAATTGACAGACGCTCCAGTAGATACCCGCGCTTTCAGTTAGGGGTCAATCACTACCAGTTCTGAGTCCTGCCCTTTGGACTGACCACATCTCCCAGGTGTTTAGCAAATGTATGGCAGTGGTGCAGCTCATCTCCGACTGCAAGGATTCCAGGTCTACCCGTACCTGGACAATTGGCTCCTCACAGCCCGCATTAGGCATCAACTGTCTGTGGTCTCCGACTGTACCCTCCACCTCTTTCAGCATATTGGCATCACAGTCAACCTTTCCAAGTCAAATCTTTCCCTGTGTCAGAGCTTAGAGTTGATCAGGGTTCTTCCAGACAAAGTGTCAGACTGCACCACTCACTCCCCGCAGAGTTCAAATCATTTGGGACCAGGTCCATCAGTTGCTGACGCGCTTTCATCTCACAGCTCACTTAATCTTGCAGGGCACTATGTTCAATGGTGGCTGCTATCCAGCTAGTGGCTCTTACCAGATATCACATGTGGGGTCTTGCAGTGTACCCTGGCAGTTAAGTGTTCTGCTTGCGGTCCTGCGGTGTACCCTGGCAGTTAAGTGGTCTGCTCAGGTTCATCCCATATCCATGACCATCAGGCCTCTCTCAGGTGTGCAGAAACCTCCTTGCATGGTAGCTTCAAACTCTAGATCTGATCCTAGGCAGACCCTTTTGTCTTCCCCAACCCAAGGCCATGGTGACCATGGATGCCTCCCTGTTGGGGGGGCATTTTCGGGGAAGGACGGTTCAAGGCATGTGGTCCCCTGTAGAAACTAAATTGCACATAAATGTCTGGAGATGAGAGCAGTCTTCCTAACATTGTAAGCCTTTCAGGAGTGTCTCCAGCAGTTCAAACGGGCAACATGACAGTGGTCTGGTAAATCAGCAAGCAGGGGAACATGGTCTTATCCCTTGTGCAGAGAGGTCATATGAGTGTGGAAATGGGCGATGTCTTCCATGCATTTTCTTCTTGCAGCGCACAACTCCAGCAGTTCCAACATGTTAGCCGACAAACTCAGCAGGTCTATCTTGAGTCCTCACGGGTGGTCCCCGAGTCTGTCAGTGTCGCATCAGACATTCGACCGTTGGGGTCTTCCTTGCTGCAGTCTGCTTGCCTCCCCTGTCAACCATAAATGTAGCAATTACTTTGCCCTGATTCCCCCCCCCCCAATCAGAGGAATCACCCAGGGATGTTCTAGTTCATGATTGGCCGTGGGGACTTCTGTATGCCCCTAACTCCCCTTATTCCCAAAGTTTTGCAGAAAACTCATCACCTGAATACCCCTCTCATCCTCCTTGCCCACTTTTGGCCTCTTCAGGCGTGATTCTTCCTGCTTTGGTCTCATCTCAAGTATCCTTCCTGAATATTAGATCCCACCCCAGATCTCATTTCCCACCCTTGGGGGCTGCCTCTTCCCAACCTTAGTCTCTTCATCTAACCACATGATTCCCCCAATTCCAGTGATCCTTTCCCAGTCCAGGCTTTGCTCTCCGGTGAAGAATATGATCTTAGGCTGTCAAAAACCGTCTGCCAAGAAGGTATATTCTAGCAAGTGGAAAAGATTCTCAGTTTGGGCCAGCCAATGAAATCTAGACCCTTTTTCAGCCCCTATTCCTGACATTTTGTTGATTTTGGCTTCTGTTTCAGAAAGAGGCTAGTTTCTCCACAATTAAACTCCAGTTGGTAGCCATTTCAAATTTCTATTTGAATGAGGGTCCCACCTTTTCTTCAAGACTGTGTAAGGCCTTTCTCAAAGGGGTAATTCTCCATAGACCTCCTATCAAAGATCCGTCCCCACCATGGGATTTTACCCTGGTGTTGCAGTCTTTGACACAAAACCCCTTTGAGCCCGCAGCATCTTGTGATCTCAATTTCCTGTTTTGAAAGACTGCCTTCTTGGTGGCTATTACTTCTGCCAAGAGAGTTTGAGTTGCAGGCTCTTAGCATTAAGCCCCCTTTTATGGTCTTCCACAAGGATAGGGTATCTCTCAGGAGTAATCCTTCATTCATTCCTAAGATTGCTTCGGAGGCCAGTCTTAACCAATCTATTCAGTTTCCCGTGTTCTTCCCTAATTGCTCTAATAAAGGGGAATATATGTTGCATTGTTTGGACATCCATAAACAATTGCAATTTTATCTTAAGAGGACTGAAGAATTTTGGAAGTCGTATCAGCTCTTTGTAGCCTTCTCTCAGGCCATCAGAGGTCTGGCGTTTACCAAGGTATCGATTTCGTGTTGTATCACCAGCTGTTTTTCCTTCATTTATGACAGCAGACACATGAAACTTTCCAGACCAGTGAAAGCTCACTCTGCTAAGTCTGTGGCTGCTACTTCTGCCTTTTTTGGCTAAGATCTCATTGGATGAGATTTGTGCTGCTGCTTCTTGGTCTAATCCCCACACCTTTGTTACACATTATAAGTTGGATTTAGCGTCTAGGAACAGGGCTTCTTTTGGTTCCTCTGTGCTCTGGCATATCCCTTGCTGGGGACTCTTATTCATCCATGATGAATAATGACATGGATAGCATCAGATAAATAATTATGTACTTGCCATAACTTGGAATCTGTGCTGTCCAGTGTCATTATTCATCACATTCCCACATTCCTTCTGGAGATCTGGTAGGTGTGGAGGGATGTCTTCCTTTAAGGTCTTTAGTGTTATAGGCAGTCCAGACTGCTTTTTCTCTATCCAGCAAATTCGATCTGAGGGTCGTAAGTCCGCGAGGGATATAATATGGGAAGGGGAGGAGCTTGAGCTCTGGATCTGTCCTTCACTTGCCAGCTCAGATCTGAGGTCGGATCCAAGACCCATCCGTGATGATTAATGACATTGGATAGCACAGATTCCAAGTTATGGTAAGTACATAACTCTTTTCTCTTCCAGACTGTGTAAAGCCTTCATGAAAGGCATTTTCCTTCAAAGACTGCCCGTTAAGGATCCTTCTCCCCCTTAGGACCTGACCTTAGTGCTGAAATCTCTGACTCAGAGCCCCTTTGAACCTGCTAGTTTGTGCAATTTCAAATTCTTGTCATGGAAAACGGCCTTCTTAGTAGCCATAACTTTGGCTAAAAGGCTGTCCGAGCTACAAGCCCTTTCAGTTGCTCCCCCGTATATGGTCTTTCACAAAGATAGAGTGTCTCTTAGAACAAATCCATCCTTTTTGCCCAAGAATTTCTGTGAATCCAGTTTGAATCAATCTGCTCGGTTATCGGTTTTCTTTCCCAATTGTTCCAATAAAGTAGAATGCATTCTGCATACTTTGGATGTACAAAGGCAACTGCATTTGTATCTGCATAGGACTAAGGAGTTTAGCAAATCAGACCAGCTCTTTGTGGCCTTTTCTCCAAATAGACGCGGTCTTCCCATTTTTAAAGTGACTATCTCTAAATGGATCTTCAGCTGTATCTCCGCAGTCTGCACCACCAAGAGTCTTGAAGTTCCGGAAAAGATTAGAACTCATTGTACTAGGTCTGTCGCTACTTCTTCAGCCTTCATGGCCAGTCAGACTCTCCACTGACTATATTTGAGCTGCCGCCACTTGGTATAATCCCCACACTTTTATTTCACATTACAACCTGGGTTTGATTTCCAGAAACAGGGTTTCCTGTGGTTCCACAGTACTTCAATATATCCTTCCTTGAAGCCTCCCAGGATAAATTGTAGGTGGGGACTCTGACCCTACTGTGAGGAATAATGACACGGATAGCATCAGATAAAGAGTTATGTACTTGCCATAACTTGCCATCTGTGTTATCCTATGTCATTACTCCTCACGTTTCCCTCCTGCCATCCCCCTTCCTTATTGGATCATCTGAGGAAGCTGGACCGTTGGGTGTAGGGCTATCTTTATTTCTTTCTACGTTTAGGTTGTAGTGAAAGCGACTATGTCAGCAAACCTGATCTGCAGGTCAGAGGGTAGCAGGGGATTATGGGAGAGGGAGGAGCTTGAGCCTTGGATCTGTCTAAGCTAAAAGTTGCTGGCTTGGATCCGATGTCAGATCCAAGATCCTTCTGTGAAGAATAATGACATAGGATAACACAGATGCCAAGTTATAGTAAGTACATAACACTTTTTCCTGTCCTTCATTTGTTAACCATGTATCCATTTCTGGGTCTTGAGGGAACTGCATCTTTTCTCAGCAGTCAGTGTACACAGGGCAGAGGAAGTAATTTTAAAGGGACAATTCCAAGGATTTTTTGTTTTGATTCAGCCTTTGTTTACATTTCAGGTTTGCCTTTCTGAGCATGTTCACATTTGGCTAAGGGGGGTGGAGGAAGTGTGCCTGAAGGAAGTTTCGAAGGTGTTAGCCAAATTCCATCTCAAATTTATTTATTTATTTATTTAACATTTGTTGACTGGGAAAGTCCGACTAGGTTCCGAATTGTACAGGTTACAGGTCACATTAAAGGTGGAAAAAGTTTTGAAATGATTAATTTTTTTTATATTACAAAAACCTGGCATTTTAACAGGGTTCATAGTTCATAGATTATAGATTAGTACTAGGCTAACTGCCCTTGCGAGACATTTTAAGCCTAGCCAATTATCCCCTGTGAGATTCAAACCGTGTAACTTGTGTTTGTAAGGCAAACACCTTAACCATCGATTCTCGGATGGGTGCCTTCTGTGTGGAGTTTGCATGTTCTCCCTGCGTTCGCATGGGTTTCCTCCGGGTACTCCCGTTTCCTCCCACATTCTAAAGACATGCTTCTGGAGCATTTCTCCCCGGGCCTCCGCTGTTATAGTTGTACTGACAACAGCTCTCCCTGTGTAAGCCCTTCATTAGTTTAATCTATGTATTTTATCCATTGAGAAAAGTAGCCTTTCAAGCATTTTATGACGTGACTACTGCTGCTACTCTAGAAAGCACATCAGTGATGCAAGACTTTTAAAATGTTAGCAGAGATTATTTTGTTTTTCATTTCATATTTTATGTGGTGATTGTGAATCCTGGCCAACTACAATTTTATGATATGGCTGCTACTTATAGAAAACACCTGAGTCAGGCAAACATTAGTGGAAACCATATTTCTTTCATGTTTTACTGTATTCTGATTTTTGAATGCTAACCTGGTGTAGTGACTTTTTGACCTGCCAGTAATTCTATATAAAGCAAGTGTGTGACAGGTTGGAGCATTAGTAGATACACACTTCTGTTCCTTTTTCAGCTTCTAGTTTGATATGTGCTGATTTCTGAATACTACTAGACAAAATGCACTTTTTTTTTTTTTATGAGCAGGCTGCTTGTACATCTGTCGAAGCATGAGTGATGCAGAATGTAAAAATTAGTATACACTGATGTCCCTTTTCCCTGGCACAGCTTTCTTTATTTTAAATCTGAGCCAGGAGCTAGGGGCACAGTTCCCCAAACCAGTGCAAGTCAGAGAGGAACACACATCCAAAGATTAGTTTATCCTGGGAGCTGAAACAAAACTGGAACTGTGGATTTACAGGATATATAAAAATAAAATGACACTGCAGGTGGGAATGAAAGTGTCATGTCTAAGTGGGTGTGAATTCTGTCAACTTAACTCGGACACTCATTTTAAACACTGGGATTGTCTCTTTAAATGTGTCACAGGATGTATTCACACGACTCTGACTCGCATGCACACACTTTGAGTTTTGGAAATTCATCACTTCACCTATGCCATCTTTTTGGAATAAGGGAGGAGTAGCTGATGATAACCCATGTTGACCTAGGGAGGACATGCAAAGTCTGCATAGAGAGAGAGTGTGTTAGAGAACTCAAGCGCTGTGTGTCAGCATATGACACAATACTCTACTGTGGTATTTGTAGGCAACCTCACAAAATTAGGTGTAAATCCTTATATTACCCCCAGATGTATAGGACCTAAGAAGTTAGGATAGGGGATTCTACCTCCACAAAACGGCCAGTCAGTTGTGGAGTCCCTCAAAGCTTGGTGCTGGGGCCGCTGCTTTTTGCCATCTATTTCCCTGAAGTGAAGGCCAACATTGAGGACCTCTGGCTGACCAAGTTTGCAGATGATTGCAAGCTAAGTGCAGTCATAAAATCTTCCAACGACACACACACCCTCCAAGAAGGCCTAACACAGACCAGTCACTAGTGCCAGAGTCATGATCTTAAATTCAGTACAAGAAATGTGTAATAGTAACCTTTGGGAAGACGGCTACCCCGCGATACTACTACATAGACAATGATAACCCCTAAGAGTAGACCCAGTACTTTGGGGATCTGGCTAATCATGTATGTAACCTGGCCTTTGATCATCATGTGTCTGTGATAGTAAGGAAATCATTCTTTGTTGCACAACCTAAAAGCAAGGGTATGAATCTTGGGTGCAAAGATGTCATGGTTCACTGTACTTGGCCCTCACTTCCTTCTGTGCGTAATTGACCAGGCATGTGCAACAGCTGGCAGCATCCACAGAGGTTCCTCTCAGTGAATACATGGTGTAAACAACATGTGTTATGCAGACTGTCTTAATGTCATATGCCCTGTTCTCGGACTCCTACTGACTGCTGAGAGGCCTCCCGTGCCAGGCCTAAAAAGCATAGTTTTATCTACCCCAACAGACCTATCGCACATTTGCGAAACAAATAGAGTCAAAATAACTATATCTAGAGACCTATGCTTTGTATGCAAAATAAATTAGGACATGTTGGTGGGACAGATTTACGCCTCAGAGACTACCCCTGCTCTGTAGCATGTTTCCATTCCATGTGAAGTAGGGTTCATCCCTAACCAGTTCAGGAGAGACTTGAACCAATGGATGAGGAATCGGAAATTTATCCCTGGCCTGGTACTTGTTTATGTTAGAGACATCCTGTAAATGTTTGACCGCCTATACCCAAGCCAACATGTAACACTTCAATATAAAAAACTTGGCTAATACATTTGGGAAACATGGCCAGGCTGTAATTCTTGTATGACAATCATCGTTCTTCAAACTCTTGCAGAATTTTTTTCTTTCCAGTGTATTCTTCAATTTCACTACTGGTTTTGCTGCTATTACTACTACTTCATGTAGGCTGTCTCATGCATCTAAAACCCTACTCATGGAACCCCCCCCTCCATGTGAGTTCTAAGCTGCTTTTACCCCCCCCCCCCCCCACACACACACACACACACACTCTCTTGCCCTCTCTCTCTCTCTTTCTGTCTCTGTCTTTCACCCTGTCCTTTTAGGCATCTTGTCTGGTCATGCCCTTTGTCTTCCATTGGTATGTGCATACATTACTGCATATAAAAATGTGTCCGTACATATGGGACAAAGAGTTTGTCATTGAGGTGTTCAGAATTTTATAATATGAGAAAACTTGAATGTGATTTTCTTTGATTATGTACTGTGTGCAAGGATGCTGCATCTGAATTCCCCTTATTTTGAGATAGAGGAATTCTGAGTTAGTATTTAGAAGTAGCAAGTGTGTGGGGGTGGGGGTTTTTTTCAGCTTAATGTTTGTACTTTTGTGTGTCCAAATACTTGCACTGTGAACATTTTTATGTAGACATTATAGTGAGTGTATGTGTATGTTTATCTATAGAAATACTGATATTTGTCAGAGCCGATTGGTCGACTAAGCAGATAATCGACTGATGTACGAGATAGCTCAGTTCTAGAGGTTGACGAATAAGCCTTTTCCCCGATATTGTGTGATGTCTGAGATAGTATATGTAATTAGCAGGGGGTGTGGCAATGGGTAGTGGTGCTTGCTGTTTAGATAAAGTGCATGTGATGTTGTCAATCTCTTCTTTATTCTCACTGATGGGTCAGATCCAATCTCTCAGAAGCGTCTCTGCCATTTTGCTAGCTTGAGTTCTTCAGCAAAGCTCTGGGCCTCTCTTACCCTTAATGCAACCTCCTAGCTTCCCCAGAGCTCATTTTCCACGCAGCGAAGAGGTTGAATGCACACCTCTGGGTTAAGTATTTAATGTTTTTCTACTTTCCAAAACTTAAAGAAACTACCTTTATCTTAAAATAATGATGTTAAGTTGTCTATCTCGCCTTCATTCTTGCTGGATGGGTTCGGAGCCGACCTCTCGCCACTCTAAAAGCTCGAGAGTTGGTTCCACCAGGCTCCCCTTATATCCCACAATGCTAGGCGAGAGTTACCTCAGATCTCGTTTGCCGCTACAGCTTCGAGGTTGGTTTTCTACCGGTTCCTGGTAAGTACTATTTCTTAGTGAAATCAGTCTTTAAAAACCCCTTTAATTTAATATTTTTTCTTAGTTTAGTGTAGTTAGAAACTTTTATACCTATCCCAAAAATTTTCCGTTTTTTCCCTCAAGAACCTTAGGTTCTTCCCTTGGGCCTTGGCCTTTCCTTCCCTAGTGGAGTGTGTGTGCATTATTTTATTAAAATTCTAGCACTGTTTTTATTATAAGTTAATTTTGACAGGGTGTAACTAGTGTGTCTGTGTGTGTTTGTGTACACCTGTTATAACAAAATGTCTAAAGAAGCAAAGGTCTCGATTCAAGAAGTGTGATGCGTGCTGTCAGAAAATGTCTCTGACAGACGCCACACTTCTTGTGTATATTGTCTGGGTTTGCACCTGCAGGACTCCTGTGCTGTGTGCCATGGCTTCAGCCCCAGGGTCCTGCAGGAAAGAAAGAATAAACTGATTCTTAGAGGCTTAAGCCAGAGGATTCCCTGTCTGTTTCAACAGGAAGCCCTCCTGAGCCGAGACCTCAGGTTTCTCAACCTTGCCTTTATCGGCTCGGCTGGAGCCGATAAGTCTCAGTCCACAGTTTCTGGCCGCCGAGCCGAGGTTATAGATTCCCCTGTCGGCTCCGACCAGACCACAACCAGGAAGAGGTCGAGGTCACCATCTCTTGGCTCAGGATCTCCCCTGCTGTCTGAATGGAGCCATAGGTCTCACTCCTCTAGGTCATCGAGGCTGTCGGATCATGACCTTCAGAGGGTAGTGAGTCGACTACTTAAGTCCGAGGCACTGGCCCAGATGCTTCAGAGCCCGACTCATCAGTCGATGCCTGCCCCGGTCCATCAACAATTTCCTCCTTCGACTCTTTTGAGTTCGGTCGGAACCGAGACTGTGATCACGCCGGAGCCGATACAATTGTCTTCGGCTCCATCGCCGGCTCCATTTCTTCTTTGGAGGAATCTCGGCGCGGACTTCGTGTTCCGAGGCTGAGTGGCATCGACCCTTGTCCGACCTCTCCCTCTCGGGCTTCGGCGCTGGTGAGTTCGGCTCCGACATCGCCTCGAGCCATCACTGTCGGTGCCGAGGGGGTTCTACCTCTGGCTCTGCCTGACAGGGGTGCATTCGAGGTCATGCGGAGTGTGTTAGAGCCTGGCTCTACTCCACAGTCGATGGTGCCTCAGGGACTCACTCCCTCATCCCGGACCGCAGAGAGCCAGCTCAGGAAACCATTTCATCCTCTTCGGAGGCCTCCTGATTTGGCAGAAGAGCCCCTCGGAAGAGGAAGTGTAAGAGGAAACACATTGACTCACCTGAGTCCATCACGCCAGACACAGATTTGGATGATTCTGAGGGTTCCCTTCTGAAGATGTCTCATTTGCAGACATTCTGGAGATCCTGAAACAGAGGGAAATTGGCCAGCCCTCAACCCTTCGGAGTCTGTGTATCTTGAGGCGTTGGCTCTCGCCCTTCCACCTCCTGGGTGTCCCCACCCCTCATGCAGGTGGTTGCTAAGAAGGCATGGACGGCTCCTGATTCAGTGGACCCCACTCCCAGGAGACCTTCTAAGTACATAACAGCTCCAGCAGACAAGCAATTTCTAACAAAAGGAGTTTCTGTGGATGCTATGGTGGTAGCTGCTGCCACAAAGAAGGAACTAGCTGATCCTTCAGTACCTGTCCATCCACCTAACAAGGAATCTAGGTCCATGGATAGGTGGAAGCGGATGTTCTCCTCAGCGACATTTACCATTGAACTACCTGTGCCATTTTTCAAAGGGACCTGATCAAGGAAGCGAGTGAAATGTTAAAGGATCGGTTTCAAGACAAGATGAACACGCAGCTGGCTACCCTTAATTCCATATCCAACTCCTCCATGCCTCCTTTCCACAGCGGCTGATGGAGCGAGCAGAGCTGCAGGGACAGGTGTGGCCTTACACGCGCCTGGATGCGGACCCTTTCAAGACGTCTTTCACGAACTCCCCTTTTGATGGATCATCCCTCTTTGGTCCTCAAGTGAAACAAACCCTGACTAGGTGCGAGACTGATGGCAAGACCGTTTCTGCCAGGCCTTACCCCAAAGGCCAGAAGGGTGGAAAGATGTGGTTCCGTAAACAATCTCAAGGGACTACCAAAGGCAGAGGTGGGAATAACAATGGTAGAACCAGGGCAATCGGGAAGCCTTCCTGACAAGCCCTTTCAGCATCCCTGGCCCGACTGCCCATCTTCGGAGGCAGTCGGGGAAGATTGTCACTGTACCCAGAAGCCTGGCTATCCCTGACTCAAGACAAATGGGTACAGTCCATCATTGGCTATTCTATCCCCTTTCTTCGCTTCCAAATCAGTCAAAAAATCCCTTCCAGATGTTCCACCCAAAGGGATCTAGCAGCTTTGGAAATTTCAAAACTGCTTGCAAAAGAGCAATTCAGCCAGTGCCAGTAGACCAACAAGGATCCGGAATCTACTCAAGGTTCTTTTTAGTTCCAAAGAAAACAGGGGACTGGAGACCGATTTTGGATCTCAGTGTCTTGAACAAATCAGTCAAGAAAACAAGATTTCGGATGGTCACGCTGCAATCCATCCTTCCCTTTGGGCAAAGGAAACTGGATGTGCTCTATAGACCTGCTATCACATAAAATGAACACAGAAGATTCCTCCGCTTCAGGCTGGGAACCAGTCACTTTCAGTTCAGGGCCCTGCCCTTTGGTCTCACCACTGCCCCGGTGTTTACCAAATGCATGGCAGTGGTAGCTTCTCACCTGAGGCGACAAGGATTCCAGGTGTTTCCATATTTGGACGACTGGCTCCTCACAGCTCCTACCAAGCATCTCCTTCTGATGGCCAGAGATTATACTTTTCGCGTTTGTCAAAAACTGGGTATTTCAATAAATTGTGAAAAGTCTGTTTTGTCGCCTTGTCGTAGTATTACCTACATAGGCGCAAATCTAGATACGGTAAACATGTCTGCAAGGCTAACACATCAAAGGATATCAGACATTCACAAATTGGTATCACTCCTTCTCAACAACAACAGAATCAAAGCCAGGTTAGTTCTAAAGGTGTTGGGAATTATGGCAGCGGCCATACCTCTCCTTCCATTAGCCAGATACCACATGCGGATCCTTCAGTGGATGCTTTTTACTCAATGGTCATACCAGGAACTTCCAATGTCTCACACCATTGTGATCACGCAGGCGCAAAAAGCATCTCATGTGGTGGATGTCTTCCCCATCTCCTGTCGGGAAGACCTTTTGTTGCCACACTGACAACGGATGCCTCCTGATCGGGTGGGGCAGGACAGTCCAGGGCACATGGCAACCAAACAAATGCCACTTGCACATAAATGTTCTGGAGATGAGAGCAGTGCTTTTAGCGTTGCAAGCCCTTCAAGACTCTCTTCCCTTGGGAACAATTGCAATCCAGACAGACAATATGTCTGTAGTGTGGTACATCAACAAACAAGGCGGAACCAGATCATACCCCCTGTGTCGAGAAGCACTCAGACTGTGGCAATGGGCGATTTCTTCTCAGCACATCAAGTCCAATCATATGGACAAGTTGAGCAGAGCTATTCTCATGCCTCACGAGTGGTCTCTGAAAGACTCTGTGGTGAGAGAAATTTTTCTCAAGTGGGGTCAGCCTTGCTGCGATCTTTTTGCTACTCCCCAAAACAGCAAGTGCAGAGAATTTTCACTCTGTTCCCTTTACCAGGCCAACCCAGCAGATAGTCCAAGTTTGGCCCGACTTCTGTATGCATTTCCTCCTTTCCCACTGATCTCTCAAGTAATTCAGAAAGCTATCGCTCAGAAGGCCTCATTGATCCTCATTGCTCCTTACTGGCCTCGACAAGTATGGTTCCCCTTTCTACATCTTTCTCTTGAGCGACCGTGGAAGCTGGACCTAGTTCCAGATCTTTTGATCCATCAGTCGGGTCAGTTTCATCGCCCTCCTCTCTCTGAACCTCACTGCTTGGTTCCTCCAGTTCCTACCTTAGCCAGGCTTCCTCAATTATCTCACTCTGTTAGAGATATATTGATAGCTTCCCATAAATCTTCCACTCGAAAGATTTATTTGAGTAAGTGGAAACGCTTCTCATATTGGGCACAAGGAAAGGACATAGATCCTTTCACCGCTTCCATCCAGCTAGTCCTTGATTTTCTAGCTGAACTCTTCCATGCAGGTTCATCTCCCTCTACACTTAAAGTTCAATTGGCAGCTATTTCTAACTTTCATGTGGGTATTGCTGAATCTGCCGTAATGTCCCACAAACTCTGCAAAGCCTTTTTGAAAGGAGTTTTTCTTCTCCGACCTCCTATAAGAAATCCTCCTTCTCCTTGGGACCTAAATTTAGTTCTTGCTTCTTTGATTCTTCCCTTCAACCTGCAGCTTCCTGTTCCTTAAAATTGTTATCATGGAAAACTCTTTTTCTGGTAGCTATTACATCAGCTAGAAGAGTTTCAGAACTTCAAGCACTCAGTTGTCGTCCTCCTTATCTTTTGTTTCATAAGGACAGAGTATCCTTACGTCCTTTTGCCTAAAGTGGCATCTGCATCAAATCTGAATCAATCCATTGATCTACCAGTCTTTTTCCAGAATACTCCAATAGGTCTGAACAAAATTACACTGCTTGGATGTTCACCGTCAATTGAGGTACTACTTGGATAGAACTAAACAGTTCAGAAAATCTGATCAGTTGTTTGTCTAGAGCAGAAAGGGACTTTCAGTTTCAAAGGTATCATTATCCAGATGGCTAACATCATTGATTTCCCTTGTATATGAGATTAGACATCAAAAGCTGCCTGATAAACCTAAGGCTCATTCCACCAGAGCTTTGGCTACTTCTTTAGCTTTCCAAGACAGACTGCCTATTGACACCATTTGTGCAGCGGCTACTTGGGCTACTCCTCACACTTTCATTTCTCATTATAAGTTGGACTTAGCTTCTAGGCATAGAGCTAACTTTGGTTCCACTGTTCTCAGGAGTCTGTTCCGGGACAAGGTGCTAGTGACGCGGTCCCATCCAGCAAGAATTCCATGTTAGTTGTCTTTTTCGCCTTCCCTTTATGCCCCACCCTCCTTCCCCCTGGCCTGGACAGACCTAGAGGAGTTGTGATCGTGACCTCTCTTTCTACCACCTCTTTCTTAAGACATATGCTGTTGGGCATATTTTCTGGGTCAGGATGTAGGTCACCCTTCTTTCTTCCTGTTGTTAGAGGTGGACTCTGTTTATAGTTATACTGTTACTATATAAGCTGGTGGAACCAACTCTCGAGCTTTTTAGATTTATGAGTGGCTTCCAGGTCGCTCCCAACCCATCCTATGGTAAGAACATAACTTCTATTTTTATTTTACCTGTAGTGACTGTTGGTTAGTCTGTCTTCTCTCTTTAGTAGTAGTTAGCATATGTCTAAGTTAGAGGGCATCTAATGAATGTCCTTTTTAGTTAGTGGACTGTTTCCGAGGTGTGTGTGTGTGTGTGTGTGTGTGTGTGTGTGTGTGTGTGTGTGTGTGTGTGTGTCTGTTTGTGTGTGTGTGTCTGTTTGTGTGTGTGTGTGTCTGTTTGTGTGTCTGTGTCTGTTTGTGTGTCTGTGTCTGTGTCTGTGTCTGTGTCTGTGTGTGTCTGTGTGTGTCTGTGTCTGTGTTCCCCGTCATCTGTACTGTCTTTCATTCAGGAAGGGGAGCCCTTAGGCTTCAAGAAATGTGGGAATTGCGGAAAGAAGATGCCCCACAGTGACTCACACATTCTATGTGTTTATTGCTTGGGGGCTCTTCATTTACAAGAGTCATGCTCCGTCTGCCATGGTTTTAACCACAGGGCATTGATGGAGCGTAAAAACAAACTTATTTTAAAGGATCTGACTAAGACCCCTTTTTTCTGAGGCTATATTACCTGAATTTTCAAAATCTGAAAAGTCTGAAAAATTGGACAAACAGAAAAAGCGAGCTTCTTAGGAGCCGAGATCCTCTTCAGAGCCGATGCAGAAAGCTCCCAAACTGTCAGCTCCAAAAGAAACAGAGTAGACAACCTGGTCAGATCAAAGGCCTCTTTGGAGCAGCAAGAACCCTCTGCCCTGAAGACAACCTTACTGTCTGAATTCAGATATTGGACCTGATCACCTTCCCTAAAATCAGTCCACACTCTGCTCCCATCACCCTTTCTAGCCAGGTCCAGGTCACCTATTCTCTGTACTCAGTCCACCAGGAGTCTATCTGGTGAAGATGTGGTGGTGGAAAGACTATTAAAGACATCGGCTTTAGCCAGATTATTGGCAGATCCAGTGGATCACACACAGCCTTTTCCCTTGGGGCCTTCTCCGATCCGTTCCTTGGTTTCAGAACAGGAAGATTCCAATATCCAACTTTTGTCTGTATTGGGTCCGGGATCTGGTATTGGTCCCGAGTGTTTCCACCCAGTCGGAGCAGGAGAACTCTGGGAGCTGACAGTCTGTCAGATCCGCGGAGCTGGTTTGGATCCCACCGGATCTGACCCTGCCTCTGGGGGCCTCAGTGGGGTGAGTTTGGCTCCTGCTTCTGCTTCGGAGCTTTTGTTTTCTGCTCTGGAGGTTCCATTGGCTCCGACAGCTTGTTTGTCAGATCCGGGCAGTTCTTCGGAGCAGGGGTGGACGCCTTTGAAGTTATGTTGAGGGTTCTGACTACCTCTCAGTCTGAGACAGTCTCCCTCGGATCTTCCTTCCAGCTCTGTCCAGGTGTCTCTCTTCTCACATACCCTCTCCACAGGTCCGCTGAAACCATACCAGGACATGCAAAAGGAAGCATCTTGACTACCCAGAGGAGTCTGTTGCATCTGATGCTGACCTCAATAAAGCAGAGGGGTCCCCACGGTCACCTCCTGAAGATGTCTTTTTTGGAGACATCCTGGAAATCTAAAGCAGGGTAGTGACTGGCAGTCCACCTCCCTTCGGCCGAGGAGTCTGTTTACCTGAAGGCCTTTGGGTCTCCCCATTCAACCTCTTGGGTGATCCCTCCTTCCAATGAGTTTGAGTTGATCTCTCGGAAGATCTCAGACACCATAGAGCTTACTCCTTGGAGGCCAAATAAATGTATTACAGCCCCTAAGGACAAGAACTTTTTGACAAAAGGTGTAGCAGTTGATGCCATGGTCATGGCAGTGGCCACTAAAAAGGAGCATTTCTGGGACCAGCTCTTCTCTCTATTCTCTGAATAAGGATTCCAGGACCATGGATAGCATGTCTTTTCGTCAGCAACCTTTGCCTTGCGGTCACTGAATTATCTTACCCACTTTACTAGATTGCAGAGGGACCTGCTAAAGGAACTATCGGACTTCTTCCAAGGAGCTGTAGCTGATGCGGTGGCAGATAGTCAGTTTTCAGCTCACCACCCTAAATTCAGTCGTGAACTTGTCGATGAGGCTTGCATCATATGCAGAAGATGGAATGAGTAGGGCAGCGGGTTCAGGCATCTCTGTCAGGAGGCAGGCATGGATGTGCTTTTGTGATTTCGCGGAGCCCTTCAAGCCGTCCTTCTTCAACGCCTCCTTTAATGGCTCATCTCTTTTTGGACTCAAAGTAAAAAAAATGCTCACCAGGCGTGAACAGGAAGGTAAGACCATATCTACCATTGGAGTACATTTTTCCATACCTGCTAGATCCTTTCCCAAAGGTCAAAGAGGTAGTGGGAATATGTGGTTCAGGAAATCTCAGAGATCTTTCCAAGACACACAGGGTAAAACTTTTTCCAGAGGCAGGGGGGGGGGGACAATAATGGAAGACGCCACCCTCGCAGCAGGGGAGTCTCACAAAATCAGGGCTCCAGAGAATCTTTCTTTGGCAGACCTAGACCCTTCCAGCGCTCCCGAAGGAGTGCCTGATTGCTCTTCTCTGGAGGCAGTCAGGGGTCGATTGTCTCTGCACCATGAAACCTGGAGGCAGTCAGGGGTCGATTGTCTCTGCACCATGAAACCTGGCAAAAGATAAATGACAAATGGGTGCAGGACATACTATCCAAAGGATATATCATTCCCTTCTCCTTCCTCCTCCCGTAAACAAGTCCCATCCAGTTGTTCCACCCAGTCAAAAGGAGCAAGCAACATTAGAAATCCAAAAGTTAAGAAAAAGAGTCCTCCAAGAAGTCCCCACAGACCAGACAAGATCCGGAACTTACTCCAGATTCTTTTTAGTTCCTAAGAAAACAGGGGACTGGAGACCCCTTTCCGACCTCGGCAGTTTAAACAAGTCTGTAAAAAGGACCAAGTTCCGGATGATGACACTGCAGTTGATACTTCCATTCCTGGAAAAGACCATTGGATATGTCTGTAGGCCTTCAAGATGTGTACTACCACATTGAAATTGATAGTTGATCCAGAAGGTTCTTGCGCTTCTGGCTAGGAGCCAGTCACTTCCAGTTTTGAGCTCTACCCATTGGTCTCACTACAGCCCCCAGAGTGTTCACCAAGTGTATAACAATAGTGGTGGCTCACCTGAGATGCAGAGGATTCCGCGTGTTTCCATATCTGGATGACTGGCTCATAACTGCCCTGACCAGGCATCTTCTGCTACAAGCCAGGGACTGTACCTTTCAACTATGTTCCTCCCTAGGTATTACCGTAAACTTCAAAAAATCTGCTCTGGAGCCATGTCAAAACTTAATCTTCATAGCAGCAGAGATAAACACGACTATACTAGTAGAAAGACTCCCGCAAGACAGAGTAGACAATCTCCGCCATTATGTCAGATTACCAATCAGGAAGACACAAGCCTTTGCAAAATTAGTTCTTCAGGTATTGGGAAATATGGCTGCATCAATTGTACTCATTCCCCTTGCTCATCTGCACATGAGAATACTTCAGTGGTTACTTTCCACACAATGGTCAATCTTGGAACTTCCAATATCACAAACAATTATGATAATTAACACTTGCAAAAAGTACCTCCAGTGGTGGATTTACTGTCCACTAGTATCTCAAGGCCATCAACTCATGCCCCCTTCAACCCTAGGCCCCAGTGACCACGGATGCTTCCCAGATGGGGGGAGGGCATAATCTAAGGAAGATGGTTCAAGGCATCTGGCAGGAGCACGATGCTCACTTGCACATAAACATCCTAGAGATGAGGGCGGTGCATTTAGCATTGCACGTATTTCAAGACAGTCTCCTTCTAGGAACAATAGCAGTCCAGTCGGACAACATGACTAGTCTGGTACATAAATAGGGATGAAACAAATCTTATCCCCTCTATTGAGAAGCTCTGAGGGTCTGGCAATGGGCAGTGGCTTCCATCTGCTTTCTGATAGCAACGCACATCCCAGGGAATTCCAGTGTGATTGCAGACCAATTGAGCAGGGCCATACTATGGCCACACGAGTGGGCCCTCAGTCAAAAATTATAGAAGAGATTCCCCAGAAATGGGGCCAACCTTGCTGCAATCTCTGCATTGCCCAACCATGTCAAATGCAGCAACTATTTTGCCCTCATCCCTCCCATGGGGGAGCCACCAAGGGATGCACTTGTTCACGATTGGCCTCCGGGACTTCTTTATGCCTTTCCTCCTATCCCCCTAATTCCCAAGTTTTTGCAGAAATCAAGTTTGTTGGAGACAACAATAATCCTGGTTACCCCCTATTGGCCTCGTCCGATCTGGTTCCCCTTTCTTCAGCCTCATCTTTGGGATGAACCATGGATTCTGGACCCTGCTCCGGACCTTCTGACTCACCCATCTGGGATGGTTCACCCCACCTGAACAATCTGATGCTGTCAATCTTCATTAATTCTTGGCAGATGGGATACGGTTTTGATTGTCTGAACTGGCTCTGCTTTTATACAGTGAGCGCCAGCCAAAAACTCTCGAGCTAAGTCTCTACCCACACTGCCCCTCTCTGTATTACCTCAGATCTTGTTTGCCACTCTGTCAGCAAGATGTATCAGCTGTTGCTCTCAGCTAAGCGTCTTAGTTTTTCTTGTGTATTTTTACATATTCTTATATACACACACATTTTTTCTTGATTTCTGTGTGTGTGACTTAGCCCTACCCTACACACTATTCTTCAATCCTATCTCCTCCTTCATAACCCATAGGGGTTTTCTCAATACCATTGTTGGTATCCCTTTCCTCCATATACCACTGTGGTAGTATTTTCTGTCATTGTTGGTAGATTTCTTGACTTTACCTTTATTTTTTACCTTTCAGGTAGTCTTTTTTTTACCATTGCTGGTGATTGTGTGGTAATGTTCTTGCCATTTCAATATTGCAGAAAAAACACCAGAAGGCACATCTGGATTCAAACAATGCCAGAACTGTGGAAGAAAGATGCCCAATTCCGAAGGGCATCTTTCCAGTGTCCATTGTTTAGGAGCCCCTCACTTAGAAATTGTCTGCGACTTATGTAAGGGCTTCAGTCAGAGGACTTCAGTTGAGCATCAGAACAAGCTCATACTAAAGGGTTTGCTCAAATCTCGATTTAGTGAAGCCTTGTCTGAGGCCGACTCTGCTTCCAAGGATGTGCCAAAAAAAGAGAAGTCTCTCTGTACCGGCATCCCCATCGGTGCCGGTGACCCGCAAGCATAAGGCTTTGGATGTTCTTCGTGTTTCACTGTTGCAGGTATCACACTTGGGTTATCTGCCTGCAGGTAGCCCTTAGTCGTCCCGAATACCAGAGTCTTGGGATTTCTGCGTCAGATGCTGTCACCTCTTCCATGACGTCAGGTCGTCAGGGGTATAAAACCTGCAGCTGACGCAGTTACATCAGCTTTTCTTGCTGTGCAGCAGCCCCAAGCAGAAGCAGTTCACTAGTGCTGGTCGGCCGCTACCTGAAATTTTTGTTTTTAGAGTTTCAAACCTGAAGTCTTCTAAAGCTAAGTACCCCATTGGGGATCCTTTTTTCTTGCTCTAACTGATCTCAGAAAAAGTTAACAATTGTCTTGTTTGTGGAAAGCAAATACCTCACAGAGATTTTCATTCTTACTGCATCACCTGTTTAGGCCCAGACCATGACGTTCCTTGCTGTTGGATGTTCTTCGTGTTTCACTGTTGCAGTCACTACTTTCGGGTAATCTTCTGGCAGGTTGCCATCAGTCGGCCTGAATAACAAAGTCTTGGGTCCTGCGTCAGTTGCTGTCTCCTCTTCCATGACATCAGGTCGTCAGGGGTATAAAACATGCAGCCGATGCCATTTTAATCTGTCTTTCTTGCCGCACGGTGCCCGAAGCAGTTCACAAGTACCGGTCGGCCGACTCCTGAAATTTTCGTTTTCGAGTTTCAGAACCGAAGTCTTCAAACTAAAGCTAAGTACCCCGTTGGGGAAACTTTTTCTTGCTCCTTACCGATGTCAGTAAAAGTTAATAATTGCATTACTTGTGGGAAGCAAATACCTCATAAGGATTTTCATTTGTACTGTATTCCTTGCCTAGGCCCTGATCACAATGTGCCTTGCTGTCGGTTTTGTGCTAAATTTAACCAACGCACTATTAAGCGTCGGTATATTTTTGCTTGTAAATATTTTGGTTCAAGATTTAACTACCCTGAAATGTCGGCTCTTAGCAATCCGACTATCGGAGTTCACAAAAAACGCAAGGAAAAAGACAGAGACAGACCGTCGAAGTCCAAAACCGACGACGAAGCTTCTCCTAAGCCAGTCGCCAGTTTGCCGGTACTCAGTGAGATGCTTTCGCAGCCCCTGATAACCGCTACATTTGAGTCACAGGCCTCTACCAAGACCCATTCGGAGTCCGGTATGCCGCAAGATTCGCAAAGTATTGAACCCACGGATGTCTCTGTCTTGGATGGGTCCGGAGCCGCTGAGCAGGCACTGGCTTCTGAGGGTGTTTTCAGGCCTCAACATTTTTATATTAAACTGACGCCATCAACAAAAACAAGGTCAAAAACAACTTCTATGTCTAAAAAACCGACGCATGAGCCATGTGCTCAGGCCCCTATGTCTAAAAAACAAATTATCAGAATGGCTGAGGATTTAATTACCCTGATCAGGGGTTCCCAACCCCCCCCCCTTCTAAGAGGCCTAGGCAAGGCACTGACTATGAATCTTTAGATCAGGTTTCCATTTCTTCTGATTCCTCTTCTGATCAGGAATATTCTATTTCACCTTATGAGGATTCTGATGCAGAGGAATCCATCCCATCTACATCTCCTCCTGAGGATTACTCTTTTGGAGAGACTTTGCATACTTTAAGGGAACATTTTCACTGGGAGAGTCAGGACTTCTCTGAATCAAAAAAGAGGCTTAGGGATTTCCTCCTTCTTCCTCAGCATAGGCCTTTGGCAATACCTCCTTTTGTTGATGTGTTCTCTGAATCAAGCATGGCTCCTGATTCCCTGCCTCCGGCTCCTAGTAAGCCAGACAGATATTACAGAGTTCCTGACTCCCACAAATTTCTTTTAAAAATCCTGCTGCTGATCCTGAGACTATTTCTATGGGTCCCAAAGGTGTTAAGGCTTCTACAGCCAGAAATCCTACTCCTTCTGATAGAGATTCCAGGACGCTGGATAGATGGGGTAAGAAGGTTTATACGTCTGCAACCTTGGCAATCAGGGCTTTAAACTGCCAGTTTCATATGCTTAAATATCAACAGCATGTTATGGGCTTACTGAAACAGAAAATGATGTTGATTTCTGATTGTGTGGAAAATAAGAGTTACAGGATTTATTGCATTCAGCAGAACAGGTTGGAAAGCATACTTTGCAATGTGGTTTTGATTCCTTGGAGGCCTCTTGCAGGGCCGTAACTGTGTCTGTGATGAGAAGGCATGCCTGGCTCAAGGAGCAAAGTCTGCCTGATCATGTTCAAGCTAAATTGTTGGATGCCCCATTTACAGCATGATAGTCTGTTTGGTAATAAGGCAGAAGAGGTTTTAAAGAAAATGGAAGACAAAGCTAAATCTATACAAACTGTAAAAGATTTCTTGCAAGTGCAGCCACCCTGGTTCAATAGACACTGGCCTACTAAGAACTGGTCCTTTCCTGTGTCCAACAGAACCACTCAGGGCAAACCCAGGCACTCAAAAGGCTCCAGATATCAATCACAGGGATCTTACAGGTCAAAGCAGTGGGGTGCCTCCACCTCCAAATCTGGTGGTAACAAAGCACAATCCTACAGTAAGCAGTCTCAATGACTTTCCTCTACTATCTCCAAGCACTTATCTTTTGGCAGCCCCCTTGGGGGGAAAACTAGCACTTCATGCTCAAAATTGGCAGTTTATTACCCAGGACAAGTGGGTATTAAACATGGAATCCCAGGGGTACAGATTTAATTTCCATACTTTGCCAATTCCAAATGGATGGCCAGATCTGCCACAAAACCAGTGGGCAGAGGCCCAGAAACAAGTCACGTCCCTCATGGATATGGGGGCTATTCAACTGGTACCAGATAAGGAAAAAGGACAAGGATTTTATTCAAAACTTTTCTTGGTACCCAGAAAAGACAAATCATGGCGTCCAGTACTGGACTTATCGATTCTGAACAGGTTCCTGGACCATTCCAAAATTCAAAATGCTGACTTTACAACAGCTACTGCCTATGCTAGGCAAGAATGCCTGGTTAGTAACTCTAGACTTAAAAGAGGCATACCTGCACATCACAATAAGGGAATCTTGTAGAAGATACCTCCACTTCAAAGCAGGTTTTTTGCATTACCAATTGTCTGCACTGCCCTTTGGCTTATCTACTGTGCCCAGGGTCTTTACAAAGTGCCTGGCACCAGTAATTGCATTTTACAGACAGAGAAACATTCAAATTTATCCTTATCTGGATGATTGTCTCATTCAGGCAGAGGACAAGGACACTCTTCTTCAACATCTGGCGTTTGTAAAAAGGCTTCTAGCATGCCTAGGGTACACCATAAACGAAAAGAAATCACAGCTGGTACCCTCTCAAATAATTGCATTCCTGGTTGCAAGCTTGAATACAGCTGCCCAGATGGCTTACCTCACGCCAGACAAACAAATGCAATTGACAACATACTTCAAATGGCAATAAAAACCCAGTTATCTGCAAGACAAATTCTGCAGGCTTTGGGGTTCATCACATCCTGCATTCTACTAATTCCATATGCGAGACTGCATATGAGGAAACTTCAATGGTACCTAAAATGCTTATGGAGTCAACATTGTCACAGCCTGGAAACCATGAATCGTCTCATTCCCTGCCTACAACAGGAGTTTCTTTGGTGGGCAGAGACATGTCACCAAAACAAGGGACTGTCATTCACTCTACCCCCTGCCACCCAAACCCTAACTACAGACGCATCAGACTATGCTTGGTGGGCCCACCTGGCAGGGAGATGCATTCAGGGCAAATGGAGCCCAAACCAAATGTATCTACATATCAACCAGAAAGAAGTGCTAGCTGATGTTCATCGTGTTACACTGCTGCAGTCATTACTCTTGGGTTATCCTGCCGTCAGGCGGTCCCGCAGTCAGCCAGAGTTCCAAAGTCTTGGTCTGGCGTCGGTTGCTGTCGCCTCCTCCCTGACGTCAGTGCAACAGGGGTATATAAGATGCAGCTGACGCCATTTTCTTCAGTCTTTCTTGCGGCACGGTGCCGAAGCAAAAGCAGTTCGCAAGTGCCGGTCGGCCGTTTCCTGAGATTTTTATTCCGAATCCAGAACCGAAGACTTCTACAAAGCTAAGTACTCCGTTGGGGAAACTTTTTCTTGCCTCAGACCGATGTCAGTAAAAGTTAGTAACTGTATTTCTTGTGGGAAGCAAATACCTCATAAGGATTTCCATTCCTATTGTATCCCATGCCTAGGCCCTGACCACGAAGTTACTGGTTGTCGGTTTTGTGCTAGGTTTAACAAGCACACTATTAAACGTCGGTTTGATTTTGCCCGGCATTATTTTGGTAGAAAATTCAATTATACCATGTCGTTGTAACTTCAGACAACCGGAATACACAAAAAACGCAAAGACAAGGATAGGCATCCGAGGCCCAAAACGGATGGCGAAGCCTCTTCTAGGCCAGTCACCGGTTCTCCAGTTTTCAGCGAGGCGCCTTCGCAGCCCCTGACGACCGCTTCTGTAGAACCACAAGACGCCTCTGACTCCCACGTGGAGATGGCTCGGCCTTCGGACGCACAATAACCTTTCAGAGGGATCCGGAGTAGCTGAGCAACCCACAGCTACAGAGGGTGTCTTCAGACCTACTCAGTTAAACATTAAACCCTCAGCTAAGTCTAAGCCTCCTTTAAAGTCAAAGAAACAAATACAGCATTCTCCAGGACAGGCCTCCATGCCTAAGAAACAAATGCTCAAAATGGCCGAAGACCTAATTACTCTAATCAGGGTGTCCCATCCCCCTCCTGATAAAAGGCCTAGACAGGATACATACTATGACTCATCCGACCAGGTGTCCATCTCTTCTGATTCATCCTCAGACCTAGGATACTCTTTACCCCCCTTATGAGGATTCTGATGCTGAGGAATTAATTCCATCAGCCTCACCGCCTGAGGACTACTCCTTTGGGGAAACCCTACATACCATGAGGGAGCATTTCCACTGGGAAGGCCAGGATTACTCAGAATCCAAGAAAAGGCTCAGAGACTTCCTTTTATTACCTCAACACAGACCCCTTGCTATTCCGCCAGTGTTAGATATTGTGGATGATGTATATACTGAATCCAGCTTAAATCCTGACTCCTTACCTCCAGCCCCTGTTAAACCTGACCGATACTACAGAGTCCCTGACTCACATAAATTTCTGTATAAAAGCTCTGTAGCTGACCCTGAAACTATTTCTCAGGGACCGAAAGGAGTTAAGGCCTCATCAGCCAAGAATCCATTTCCCTCTGACAGAGATTCCAGAGCATTAGACAGATGGGGAAAGAAAGTATATACGTCTGCAACTTTAGCAATGAGAGCCTTAAATTGCCAGTTTCACATGCTAAAATATCAGCAATTTTTATTGTCTCAGTTAAAACAAAAATGCTTCCAGAATCGGATCCTCCTAATTTTAAAGAAATGCAGGATTTATTGTATGCAGCTGAACAAGTGGGAAAGCATACTTTGCAATGTGGTTTTGATTCTCTAGAGGCCTCCTGCAGAGCAGCAGTTACAGGCTCTGTCATTAGAAGACATGCTTGGTTAAAAGAACATACGTTAACAGATCATGTTAAAGCAAAATTATTGGATGCACCTATGCAGCAGGATGTGTTATTTGGAGTTAAGGCAGAAGAGGTATTAAAGAAAATGGAGGATAAGGCAAAATCTATGCAAACGGTGAAGGATTTCTTACACGTTCAGCCTCCTAGATTTAGCAGAAACTGTCCAACTAAGAATTGGTCCTTTCCAATTACAGACAGACCTCAAAGGGGAAGATACAGACGTCCAAGAGGTAGAGGTCAAACACAAGGTCCTTACAGGCCTCGACAATGGGTTGCATCAGGCCAGAAAGAAGGGGAAGACAGGCCCCAACTTATAAAAAGCAGCTCCAATGACTTCCCACTACAGCTGCCAAACAAATCCTTCTTGGCAGCCCCCTTGGGAGGAAAACTGGCGCTCTTCTACCACAATTGGCAAATGATCACCAAAGACAAATGGGTTCTCAACATTGTATTTCAAGGTTACAGGTTCCACTTTCACACTCTGCCAAGGGTAAAAGGAATGCCAAGTCTGCTACCAAATCAATGGGCAGAGGCTCAGAAACAAATTACAGCACTCCTGGATATGAGAGCTATTCAAAAGGTACCATCACAGGAGCAAGGACTTTACTCAAGACTCTTTCTGGTACCCAGAAAGGACAAAGCCTGGAGGCCCATTCTGGATCTTTCATCTCTAAACACTTACCTGGATGTTCCGAAATTCAAAATGTTGACATTACAGCAGCTTCTTTCCATGCTGGGCAAGAAAGCTTGGCTCGTGACTTTGGAGCTCAAAGAGGCATACCTGCATGTCCCTATTAGACAAAACTGCAGAAGATACCTCAGATTCATAGCTGGTTCAATGCACTACCAATTCTCTGCACTGCCCTTTGGCTTATCTACTGCGCCCAGGGTCTTCACAAAGTGCCTGGCACCAGTAATTGCATTTTGCAGACAGAAAGGAATTCAAATTTATCCGTACCTGGACGACTGCCTGATTCAAGCAGAGAGCAAGGACATTCTTCTAAAGCATCTGGCGTTTGTAAAAAAAAATAAGTTGCCTGGGGTACACAGTAAACGAAAAGAAATCAAAACTAGTGCCCTCACAAGAGATTATATTCCTGGGTGCCAGCTTGAACACAACGGGCCAGATGGCTTATCTCACGCCAGACAAACAAGGACAACTGACTCAATACTTTCAACTGATGGCAACAAAGACCCAGCTCCCTGCAAGAAAAATTCTGCAGGCCTTGGGTTACATGGCATCCTGCATACTACTAATTCCATATGCCAGACTGCATATGAGGAAACTACAATGGTACCTAAAGAATGTATGGTCTCAGCACTGTCAAAGTTTGGAAACAGTTATACCACTAATCCCTTGCCTTCAACAGGAGTTTCAATGGTGGGCTCAAGCTTGTCACCTCAACATGGGAAAGCCTTTTACACAACCCACAGCCAGGCAAACACTGACAACAGATGCATCGGATTACGCCTGGGGAGCACACATGGCAGGCAAATGTATTCAGGGCACGTGGCCCGCAGAACAAAGGCATCTTCACATCAATCAAAAAGAGATGCTAGCTGTACAAAATGCGCTTATAGCTTTCAAGGACCTGCTGCATCCAGGACAACTACTACGAAAGACAGACAACACCAGAGTTATGTGGTACATAAACAAGCAAGGAGGCACTCACTCCTACCCCCTATGCAGACAAGCTATGACCTTGTGGAACACGGCTATAAACCTTCAAGTTCATCTGCAAGCGCAATTCCTGCCAGGAGAGAAAAACACACTGGCAGACGACTTAAGCAGAAACATCATGGATCCCCACGAATGGGAGTTGAATCCAGAAATATTCAGAATGATAACACAGAAATGGTGGAGCCCGGACATAGATCTGTTTGCATCCCCAATAAACTGCCAGCTACAAAACTTCTGCACAAGGAGTTACCATCCACAAGCATGGAAAGTGAATGCCCTCTCATTCAGCTGGGAGAACCTACGAGTATACACTTTCCCACCACTACCTCTCCTGCCAAAGGTACTCATAAAAGCCAGGCAGGAAGAGCCAAAGATGATCCTGATTGCACCAGACTGGCCACGCCAGCACTGGTACCCAATCTTAAGGAGCTTAGCACAAGAACCACCCTGGATTTTGCCTCAAATCCCACATCTGCTGACTCAGCACAACAATCAAATACTACACAGCCAGCTAAAGACCTTAAACCTAGCTGCATGGAAGATTCCTTAGTTAAGCAAGCAATGCCTCTCTCCAAAGCTGTTATGGATGTCATTCTGGAGGCCAGAAGGCCTAGTACCAGGAAAGCCTATTCGGATAAATGGAAGAGATTCTGTGCCTGGAACCAAGCTCACAGCCTTGACCCTCTTGTCCCAAACATTCCTCAGATACTACAATACTTAACTGAAATGCTGGACAAAGGACTCTCCTTCTCATCCATCAAGATCCACACCTCTGCCATCTTTGCTCATTACAACATGGATCCACCATTTTTCTCTAATCCTCTGTTTAAAAGAGTACCTCAGAGGGGCTAAAAACATAAGACCGCCCCGTAGAGCACCTACTCCAACTTGGGACCTCAACTTTGTTTTGGAGAAGCTAACTTTACCTCCTTTTGAGCCAGCCAACACAGCAGAATTAAAATATATCTCTTGGAATGGCAATAACATCAGCACGAAGAGTTTCAGAATTACAGGAAGTAATGGCAGTGGAACCCTTCCTCATTTTCCACCAGGACAGGGTGTCTTTACGAACTAACCCTACTTTTATGCCAAAGGTGGTATCCAGTGTGTCTCTAAACCAAACTATTCACCTGCCAACTTTTTATCCTAAACCACAGAATAAAGGGGAGAGACTACTGCACTCTTTGGACATTCACAGGCAGTTATGCTTCTACTTGGACAAAACCAAAGCTTTCAGAAAATCTGAGCAATTATTGCACAGGGAAAGGCCATTTCAAAACAGACTATTTCAAAATGGATAGGACATTGTATACGTTTCTGCTAAACATACCATGGAAAACCTGTACCTAGCAGCATTAGATCTCACTCCACCAGGGCAACAGCCACTTCAACTGCCTACCTCAGGGGAGTACCTACCAAGGATGTTTTGGAAGCAGCAACTTGGAGTTCTGTACACACCTTCACCAAGCATTACCATCTGCCTCTATACTCTAAATCCAGAGCTGGTTTTGCCACTGCAGTGCTACAGGGCCTTATAGCCACCCCTAATGCCTTATAGGACCAGCCACCCTTTCTCAGCTTTGGGATTCTACCCAAGTGTAATGACTGCAGCAGTGTAACACGATGAACATAGTATAGTTTTGTACCTACCATAAATGTAGATGTTCGAGTGTAGACACTGCTGCAGTCCAGGTTACCCTCCCTCCTTCCCCTCTTACTGGCTGTACGTATTTATGTCTTCTACCCTTACTACCTATGGGGAGTATTTGCTGGTAGCTGTAAGTTGTTTTTTGCTTTTCTTATGTATGTTTTATTAGCAATTGGAATTGCCTACATATTTAGAGGCACCTGACATCTGGGGCAAGAAAAACTGAAGAAAATGGCATCTGCTGCATCTTATATACCCCTGTCGCACTGACGTCAGGGAAGAGGCGACAGCAACCGACGCCGGACCAAGACTTTGGAACTCTGGCCGACTGCGGGACTGCCTGATGGCAGGATAACCAAAGTGTAATGACTGCAGCAGTGTCTACACTTGAACATCTACATTTATTGTAGGTACAAAACTGTACTTTCAGAGTGCTCGGACAGCCTTCAAGGACTTACTTCATCCAGGACAGCTACTGATAAAGAAGGACAACACCACAGTTATGTGGTACATAAACAAGCAGGGGGGGTACCCATTCCTACCCCCTTTGCAGACTAGCCATGGCCTTGTGGAACACGGCCTTGACTTATCAAATACATCTTCAAGCTCAATTCCTGCCAGGAAAGCAAAATACTCTGGCAGACGACCTAAGCAGAAATCTTATGGACCCGCACGAATGGAAACTGGATCCACAAATCTTCAGCATGTTAACACAGAAATGGGGAAGCCCAGACATAGATCTATTTGCCTCTCCCCAAAACTATCAGTTGGACAAATTCTGCACAAGAACTCATCACAAAAAAGCATGGAAAGTGGATGCTCTATCCTTCAGCTGGAAAAAACTATCAGTCTATGCCTTTCCCCCTCTGCCTCTGCTCTCCAAGGCCTTACTAAAAGTCAGACAGGAAAAACCAAAAATGATTCTAATTCCTCCAGACTGGCCTCCCCAACACTGCTACCCGCTTCTAAGGAATATGTCACACCTTCCTCTGTGGTACTTTCCTCAAACAACTCATCTGTTGTCTCAGCAGAACTATCAAAATGTTCATCGTGTTATACTGCTGCAGTCATCACACTTGGGTTATCCTGCCGTCAGGCGGTCCCGCAGTTGGCCGAATCCCAAAGTCTTGGTCTGGCGTCGGTTGTCGTCGCTTCTTCCCTGATGTCAGTGCGACAGGGGGATAAAAGAGGCAGCCGACGCCATTTTCTTCAGTCTTTCTTGCCGCGCGGTGCTCGAAGCAGAAGCAGTTCGCAAGTGCCGGTCGGGTAGCTCCTGAGATTTTCGAATCGAATTTCAGCCCGAAGTCTTCTCTAAATCTAAGTACCCCATTGAGGAAACTTTTCTTGCCTCTTACCGATGTCAGACAAAGTTAATAATTGCATTTCTTGTGGGAAGCAAATACCTCATAAGGATTTTTCATTCTTATTGTATTCCTTGCCTAGGCCCAGACCACGACGTCTCTGGTTGTCGGTTTTGTGCTAGGTTCAACAAACGTACAATCAAGCGTCGGGCAGATTTCGCCCGACATTATTTTGGCAGAAAATTTAAATATAGCATGTCGTCGGAGCAACTGACATCAGCAATCATTAAAAAACACAAGGATAAGGACAGGCAACCAAGGCCAAGACCAGATACCGAGGCCTCAGCAAGGCCTGCCGCCGGTTCTCCGGTTTTCAGTGAGGCGCCTACACAGCCCCTGACTACCGCTGATTTAGAAATTCTGACGGCCTCCCAGACTGAATCAGCTGGGCCTCAAGAGCCGGTTCCCTCTCACCCCTCGGACGCCAACCCTGACTGTGATCCGGAGATTTTGGACAGGCCTTCGGTTTCTGAAGGTGTCTTCAAACCAACAGCTATCTCTAAGTCTTATGCTAGACTTAAAGCCCCCTTAAAAATTAGGAAACCGGGTCCACAGGCCCCTATGCCTAAAAAACAGATGCTTAAGATGGCTGAGGATTTAATTACCCTTATCAGGGGTTCACAACCCCCTCCTGACAAAAGGCCTAGACTGGAGGAAGATTATCCTTCCTCTGACCAAGCATCCATTTCCTCAGCTAACTCTGAGGATCAGGATTATTCCTTCCCTCCTTATGAATACTCAGATGCTGAAGAGTCCATTCCCTCTGTCTCCCCCCCCCGAAGACTACTCTTTTGGGGAAACTTTACACACCATGAGGGAACACTTCCACTGGGAAGGCCAAGATTACTCTGACCCTAAGAAAAGACTCCGTGAGTTTCTTCTTCTTCCACAGCATAGACCCCTTGCAATTCCGCCAGTTTTAGACATTTTGGATGATATTTACACCGAATCTAGTCTAAACCCAGATTCCTTACCTCCTGCACCAGCTAAATCAGACAGATACTACCGAGTTCCTGATTCTCATAAGTTTCTGTATAAAAGCCCTGCTGCAGACCCCAAAACCATTTCCCAGGGTCCCAAAGTGGTTAAGGCCTCTACTGCTAAGAATCCACTACCTTCTGAAAGAGATTCCAGAGCATTAGAAAGATGGGGGAAGAAAGTGTATACGTCTGCCACTTTGGCCATGAGGGCCTTAAACTGCCAATTCCACATGCTAAAATACCAGCAGTACTTGATTACACAGTTAAAGCAGAAAATGATCCCTCAGACAGATCAACCTGATTTCAAAGAGATGCAGGATTTGCTGCATGCAGCAGAACAGGTGGGAAAGCATACCTTACAGTGTGGTTTTGATTCATTGGAAGCCTCATGTAGAGCAGCTGTCACAGGATCTGTAATACGTAGACCTGCTTGGCTAAAAGAGCAAGCCTTACCAGAACATGTCAAAGCAAAGTTATTGGATGCTCCATTGCAGAAAGTTGTGTTATTTGGTATCAAAGCAGAGGAAGTTTTAAAGAAAATGGAAGAAAAGACAAAAATCTATGCAGACAGTTAAAGATTTTTTTACAGGTAAAACTCCTCGTTTCAGCAGAAACTGGCCATCAAAAAACTGGTCCTTTCCTGCATCAGACAAGACCCCAAATGGGTGGGTACAGACGCCCAAGGGGCAGAGGCCAGCCACAAGGTTCTTTCAGGCCTAGACAATGGCATACAACAACTCAAAGAGGTGGAGACGAAAGATCTCAACCCTTCAGGAAACAAACACAATGACTTCCCTCTTCGCCTGCCAAGCAAAATTGCCCTGGCAGCACCTTTGGGAGGAAAACTGGCTCTATTTCCACAAAATTGGCGCATCATAACAAAGGACAAATGGGTTCTGGATATCATTACCCAAGGCTACAGATTTCATTTTCACACTTTACCACGGATGAGAGGCATGCCAAATCTGCCTCTAAACCAATGGGCAGAGGCACAAACTCAAATTTCAGCTCTCATGGATATGAAAGCAATTCAAAAGAGGCACAAACTCAAATTTCAGCTCTCATGGATATGAAAGCAATTCAAAAGGTACCTACAAAGGAGCAAGGTCAAGGTTTTTACTCAAGACTATTTCTAGTACCAAGAAAGGACAAAGCCTTTCCCAGACCCATTTTAGACCTCTCAATTCTAAACACATACCTGGAGGTACCCAAATTCAAAATGCTCACACTACAGCTTCTTCCCATGCTGGGCAAGGAGTCTTGGCTGGTAACGTTTGACCTCAAAGAGGCATACCTGCATGTCCCTATCTGACAAGATTGTAGAAGATACCTCAGATTTTTGGCAGGTACAACGCATTATCAATTCTCAGCATTGCCCTTTGGCTTATCTACTGCGCCCAGAGTATTTACGAAATGCCTGGCATCAGTAATTGCATACTGCAGACAACGAGGAGTACAAATTTATCCATATCTGGACTGCCTGATCCAAGCGGACAGCAAGGCCATTCTATTACAGCATCTGGCATTTGTAACAAAGCTGCTATGTTGCCTAGGGTACACAGTAAACAAAAAGAAGTCAAAGCTAATACCCTCACAAGACATAATATTCCTGGGTGCCAGCTTAAATACAGCGGCCCAGATGGCTTATCTCACGCCAGACAAACAAAAACAAATGACTTAATACTTCAAAAAGATGGCAACTTTTACCCAGCTCACTGCAAGGAAAATCCTGCAGGCATTGGGGTTCATGGCATCCTGCATTCAACTAATTCCACATGCAAAGCTGCATATGAGGAAATTGCAATGGTACCTGAAAAGTGTATGGACTCAACACAGGCACAGCCTCAAAACAAGTATACCTCTCATTCCCTACCTTCAAAAAGAGTTCCTATGGTGGGCTCAAGCATGTCAAATAAACAAGGGTCTTCCTTTTGTCTTACCTCCAGCAAACCAAACTATGACAACAGATTCTTCAGACTACGCCTGGGGAGCACACATGGCAGGACAGTGCATACAGGGCAAATGGTCTGCAAAACAAATGCATCTACACATCAACCAAAAGGAGATGCTAGCTGTGCAAAATGCACTGACAGACTGACAGCCTTCAAGGACCTCTTGCATCCAGGACAACTACTAATAAGGACAAGACAACACCACAGCTATGTGGTACATAAACAAACAGGGAGGAACACACTCCTACCCTTTATGCAGACAGACAGTGACGTTGTGGAACACAGCATTGACTTACCAAGTACAACTGCAAGCACAATTCCTGCCAGGAAAGGAAAACATATTGGCAGACGAATTAAGCAGAAATTTGGCAGATCCCCACGAGTGGAGACTACACCCACAAGTATTTTCAATGATAACTCAAAGGTGGGGACACCCAGACATAGATCTATTTGCCTCCCCCAACAATTGCCAACTACAGAAATTTTGCACAAGGACTTATAATTCCCTAGCCTGGAAAGTGGACGCCCTATCATTCAGTTGGACAGCATTGACAGTCTATGCCTTCCCACCACTACCTCTCTTGACCAAGGTATTACTGAAAGTCAGATCAGAGAGACCACAAATGATCCTCATTGCTCCGGACTGGCCACGTCAGCACTGGTACCCATTACTAAGGACCTTGACTCACAGCCCTCCATGGATCTTACCTTAATTCCCACTTCTGTTGACTCGGCAAAACTCTCAGATCCTTCACAATCAGCTCAGGACTTTAAATTTAGCTGCATGGAGAATACCTTGAATTATCAATCAACACTTCTCTCAAAGGATGTCCTGAATGTCATTTTGGAGGCCAGGAGGCCCAGCACCAGAAAAACTTACTCAGACAAATGGAAAAGATTTTGTGCATGGAACCAGGCTAAAGGCCAAAATCCTTGGATACCAAACATTCCTCAAATACTGCAATACTTAACTCAGATGCTACACAAAGGCCTTTCTTTCTCATCCATTAAGATCCATGCTTCAGCCATTTCAGCTCAATATAATACGGATCCTCCCATATTCTCACACCCTTTACTAAGGCAGTTTCTCAGAGGGGCTAAGAATATAAGACCCCCCAGAAAACCCCCAACACCAGCTTGGGACCTCAACTTCGTTTTAGAAAAATTAACACTGCCTCCTTTCGAACCAGCCTTCTCAGCAGAACTGCAATACTTGTCATGGAAAACAACTCTGTTGCTGGCTATCACCTCAGCACGCAGGGTCTCATAACTACAGGCACTTATGACAGTGGAACCTTTCATCATTTTCCATCAGGACAGAGTCTCTTTACAAACTAACCCTACCTTTATGCCAAAGGTAGTATCCAGTGTGGCTTTGAATCAGACCATTCATTTACCCACCTTTTATCCAAACCCCCAGAATAAAGGAGAAAGACTCCTTCACTCTTTGGACATTCACAGACAGCTACGTTGCTATTTGGATAAGACAAAAACCTTCAGAAAAACTGACCAACTCTTTGTATCCTATGCTGCAGGTTCACAAGGAAAGGCTATTTCAAAACAGACCATCTCCAAATGGATAGCACATTGTATCCGCTTTTGCTGCTCGCACCATGGGAAAGCAGTGCCTGTTAATATTAGGTCCCATTCTACCAGGGCTACAGCAACCACAGCAGCCTTTCTCAGGGGGGTTCCAACCAAGGACATTCTGGAGGCAGCTACTTGGAGTTCAGTGCACACCTTTACCAAGCACTACCACCTGCCATTATACTCAAAAACCAGAGCTGTTTTTTCCACTGCATTTCTGCAGGGCATCCTAGCTTCACCTAACCCAGTTTAGTACCAGCCACCCATCCATAGCTTTGGGATTCAACCCAAGTGTGATGACTGCAGCAGTATAACACGATGAACATAGTACAGTTTTGTACCTACCATAGATGTAGATGTTAGAGTGTATATACTGCTGCAGTCCAGGTTACCCTCCCACCATCCCCTCTACATACCAGGGTGTTAGTTATAACTCCATGTACATCAATCTATTAGATGCATGTCTATATGGTGTATTTGCTAACAGCTAGTACTATTGTTTATCTACTAAGGTATTTTTGCATAGTTATTTGTATTGCCTTCCTAGTTGGGGGCACCTGACATCTGGGGCAAGAAAAACTGAAGAAAATGGCATCGGCTGCCTCTTTTATCCCCCTGTCGCACTGATGTCAGGGAAGAAGCGACGACAACCGACGCTGGACCAAGACTTTGGGATTTGGCCGACTGCGGGACCGCCTGACGGCAAGATAACCCAAGTGTGATGACTGCAGCAGTATATACACTCGAACATCTACATTTATGGTAGGTACAAAACTGTACTTTCTGCACACTCTGCTCCAAACTCTGAATCGTGCAGCATGGCTAATCAACTAATTATTCAAACCACATCTCTCAGTAAACCTGTGATGGATGTCATTTTGGAAGCCAGAAGGCCTAGTACTAGAAAATCTTATGCTGATAAATGGAAGAGGTTCTGTGCTTGGAACCAAGCACAAGGAATAGACACAGCGAAGCCCAGTATTCCTCAGATTTTACAATACTTAACTGAGATGCTTGACAAGGGCCTATCTTTTTCTTCAATAAAAATCCATGCCTCTGCCATCTCAGTTCATTACAACACAGAGCCCTCCCCTCTTTTCTCATCCACTACTAAAACAGTATCTCAGAGGGGCCAAAAATGTAAGGCCTCCCAGGAGAGAGCCAACTCCTACATGGGATCTCAGTTTGTGCTGGAAAAACTCACCCTGCCTCCTTTTGAACCAGCAGCTACTGCAGATATAAAATTTCTTTCTTGGAAGACAGCTTTTCTTTTGGCAGTCACTTCAGCTAGAAGGGTTTCAGAACTACAGGCTCTCATGGCAGTGGAGCCTTTCATTATTTTTTACCCGGACAGGGTGGCCCTCAGTACCAATCCTTCTTTTATGCCTAAGGTTGTAAACGAAAAAGAAACTTGAGAAAATGAAACAAAATACAGGCTCCGATTTAACTTGAACCACTCACTGCAGTTTATTGTAAAGCGCTTTTCGTCCACTCTAATGGAAAACTTCTTCAGCACTTTACAATAAACTGCAGTAAGTGGTTCAAGTTAGATCGGAGCCTGTGTTTTGTTTCATTTTATGCCTAAGGTGGTATCCAGTGTGGCTCTTCACCTGCCAACTTTTTTCCCAAATCCGCAGAACAAGGGGGAGCGGATTCTGCATTCATTGGATGTACACAGACAACTAAGATTCTACTTAAACAGGACAAAATCTCTAAGAAAGTCTGAGCAACTACTGGTAGCATTTGCTGCAGGATCAGAGGGGAAGGCTGTATCAAAGCAGACTGTTTCTAAATGGGTAAGGCATTGCATTCGTTTCTGCTACTTGCACCATGGTAAACCTGTGCCTAAGGGGATCAGATCCCATTCCACCAGGGCTGCCTCTACTTCAGCAGTTTTTCTCAGAGGGGTCCTTACCAGAGACATTCTAGAAGCCGTTACTTGGAGCTCAGTTCATACGTTCACAAAACATTATCATTTACCTCTCTTCTCTAAATCCAGGGCAGGCTTTGCCACTGCAGTCCTGCAGGGCCGTATAGCTGCTCCTAATGCTGTTTATTTCCATCCTCCCATCCATAGCTTTGGGATTCTACCCAAATGTATTGAGTGCAACAGTGAAACACGAAGAACATAGTACAGTTGTGTACACTTACCATAAATGTAGATGTTCGAGTGTATTCACTGTTGCAGTCTGTTACCACCCGCCAGCCCCCTTTCTATACCTTTTCTTTCCTTCACTATACTCAAAAGCCTTTGTGGTGTATTTGCTTTTAGTTGAAGTTAAATTTTATGTTTATAAGGTGCATTTATATATTTACAGTTTATATATATATATATATATATATATATATATATATATATATATATATATATATATATATATATATATATATTTTTGCTCCCCTTTTGGGGGGGGCACCTGACATCTGGGGCAAGAAAAACTGATTAAAATGGCGTCGGCTGCATGTTTTATACGCCTGACGACCTGATGTCATGGAAGAGGAGACAGCAGCCAACACAGGACCCAAGACTTTGTTATTCAGGCTGACTGAGGGCAACCTACCAGCAGATTACCCGAATGTAATGACTGCAACAGTGAATACACTTGAACATCGACATTTATGGTAAGTGTACACAACTGTACTTTTTGTGCCTTGTTCAATGCCCGAACTATTCGTTGTCGGGGTACCTTTGTCGCTAAATTCTTTCGCACTTGTTCTCCGTATTTCAAAATGGCTTTAAGCCATCCGATGATCTGAAAAAACGTAAGGATAAAGACAGACTGCATAGGTCCAAAACTGCAGACGACGCATCCGTTAAGTTAGTCGCCAGTCTGCCGGTACTCAGTGAAACGCTTTTGCAGCCCCTGATGCCCGCTTCTACAGATTCGCAAGCCTTTAATGAAACCCATTCAGAGTCCGGTATGCCACGAGATGCTTCTTCGACTATGGAACCTGCGGATGTCTCTACCTTGGATGGGTCCGGAGCTGCTGTGCAGGCACCGGCTTCTGAGGGTGTAGTCAGACCTTGCAATGTTCATATTAAACCGACTACTTCGCTTTTGACTAAAACTACAGAATTTCTCAGACCCAGAGTTCACACTACGCCTAGGAAACCGACGACCAAAGCACATTCTCAAGCCCCCATGCCTCAGAAACAAATGCTTAGAATGGCTGTAGACCTTATTACTTTTAGTTAGGGGAAGCCTGCCTTCCCCCTCTAAAAGACAAAGAATTGATTTTCCTTCTGATTCTACAGACCATGAGTCCGATGACTCTGACCCCTCTGATTACCAGGACATACCCTTATCCACCTATGAGGATTCAGATGCAGAGGATTCCATTCCCTCTGCCTCCCCTCCAGAGGACTTTTCTTTTGGTGAAACCTTGCATACCCTAAAAGAGCATTTCCGCTGGGGATGCCAGGACTGCTCTCAGTCCAAAAAGAGACTCTGGGAATTTTTAGACTTGCCTCAGCACAGGCCCCTAGCTATACCCCCTGTCCTGGATATTGTAGATGATGTCTTCATGGAATCAAGTCTTACCCCTGATACTTTACCTCCAGCTCCTAGAAACCCTGACAGGTACTACAGAGTACCTGACTCTCACAAATTTCTCTTTAAAAATCCTACTGCGGATCCAGAGACCATTTCCCAGGGACTTAAAGGTATTAAGGCTACTACGGCCAAAAACCCTACCCCTTCGGCCAGGGATTCTACGGCTTTAGACAGATGGGGTAAGAAGGTATATATCTCTGAAACTCTTGCCATCAGGGCTTTAAATTGCCAGTTTCACATGTTGAAGTACCAGGCGGTGGTGCGGTAGCGTTGTTGCCTCACAGTAAGACGCTGACCGGTTTGATTCTCAGTTAGAGCGTCTTCTGCGTGGAGATGTGCGTGAATGGGCGTACCTTCGTTAAAGGTTGTGCATCAGGGCTGGCAACTCTGCACGTAAAAATCTACTGCCAATCATTAGCGGACCGGAGTTCCGCTGTGGCGACCCCTAACCGGGAAAAGCCGAAAGACGCAGCAACAACATGTTGAAGTGCCAGCAGCATATTATGGAACTAATTAAACAAAAATGTTGTTGATTCCTGATTGTGCAGAAAATAAAGATTTTCAAGAGTTAATGCATTCTGCAAACCAAGTTGGTAAACATACTTTGCAGTGTGGTTTTGATGCCTTAGAGGCATCTTGCAGGGCCGCTGCCACTAGGTCTGTTCTGAGAAGGCATACTTGGCTGAAGGAACAAATCTTGCCATACCATGTCAAAGCAAAATTACTAGAAGCTCCATTAAACCGAGGATGTTTGGCTCAAAAGCAGAAGAAGTTCTTGAAAAGATGGAGGAAAAAGCTAAATCTATGCAAATTGTTAAAGATTTCTTACAGGTACAGCCACCTAGAAAAAAAAGTGATCCTTTCCAGTCCCTCCCAGGCCTTCTCAGTCCAAACCCAGGTGCAACAGACCACAAGGGCTACAGTCTCAGCGAATGCAGAGATCTAAACAATGGAGTGCTCCCACCTCAAAAACAGGGAATGGTAAGCCACCCTTTTTTATGGAAAAAGTTCACAACGACTTGTCCTTCATCCTTCCCAGCCATGCCCAAGTACTTGCAGCCTGAAGGAAAACTTGCCCTGCATACAAAAAACTGGGAATACATTACCCAGGACTGATGGGTCTTAAACATTGTATCCCAGGGATACAGTTTCTGTTTCCACTCACTGCCAACCACAAGCAGATTGCCAGACCTTCCTCCAAACTAGTGGGCAGAGGCCCAAAAGCAAGTACTTTCTCTTCTCAGTATCAGGGCTATTCAACCTGTTCCAACAGAGCAAAGGGAACAGGGTTTCTACTCCAGACTGTTTCTGGTGCCCAGAAAATAGAACTCTTGGCGCCCTATTTTTGGATCTGTCAATTCTCAACACCTTCCTGGTGGTACCAAAGTTCAGAATGCTTATACTCCAACAGCTGCTTCCTATGCTAGCCAAGGACTCCTGGCTGGTCACCCTAGACTTAACAGAAGCTTATCTGCACATCCCCATAAGGGAATCTTGCAGGACATATCTACATTTCAGGGCAGGAGCTATGCACTATCAGTTCTCTGCACTTCCCTTTGGCTTATCTACTGCACCCAGGGTATTCACAAAGTGCCTGGCCCCAGCCATTGCATACTGCAGGCAGAGAAACATTCAAATTTACCCATACTTGGACGATTGCCTCATTCAGGTGGACAGTCAGGAATTGCTGCTTCAGCATCTGACATTTGTAAAGAGACTCTTAACTTCCCTGGGGTATACCATCAACAAAAACAAATCACATTTGGTACCCAGCCAAAAAATTGTATTCCTGGGAGCAAGCTTGAACACAACTTCCCAGATGGCATTCCTCACTCCAGAAAAGCAGGTTTGTCTGACAAATTACTTCAAACTACTGGCCACCCAAACCCAGCTATCTGCAAGAAAAATATTGCAAGCCCTGGGGTTCATGGCCCCATGCATTCTCCTCATTCCATATGCAAGACTGCATATGAGGAAACTTTAGTGGTACTTGAAAAGTCTCTGGTGTCAACATCCTCAGGACCTGGAATCAGTGATTCCTATTATTCCTTGCCTAAGGACAGAGTTCCTTTGGTGGGCAGAGGCCTGCAACCACAACAAGGGACTCCCTTTCACTCACCCCCCCCCCCCGCTGCCCAAACCCTGACCCTGCGTATCAATCAAAAAGAAATGTTAGCTGTACAGAATGCACTGACAGCCTTCAAATACCTTATCCTTCCAGGACAACTCTTGATAAAGACAGACAACACCACAGTTATGTGGTACATAAACAAGCAGGGGGGAACTCATTCCTACCCGCTCTGCAGGTTAGCCATGGTTCTGTGGAACACAGCCTTGAGCAACCAAGTGAACTTGCAAGTTCTATTCCTGCCAGGCAAACAAAATTCACTGGCAGACAACTTAAGCAGAAATCTAATGGACCCACACGAGTGGAAATTGGAACCCAACTCATTCAAGCTCCTAATCCACAGGTGGAGGACCTCTTTGCTTACCCCCAAAACCATCAGTTGAGAAAATTTTGCACCAGAACTCCTTACAGCCAAGCATGGAAAGTGCATGCCCTATCGTTTACATGGGAAAACCTCTCAATCTATGCTATTCCCCCTCTGCCCCTCCTCTCGAAGGTACTACTCAAGATCAAAAAGGACAGGCCAAGGACAATCCTTATTGCACCAGACTGACCATGCCAGCACATCCAGAGTTTCCCTCGGTCTTCACTTTGATCCTCCAGGAATCTCTCTGAGTTGGATGTCGTGAGGTTGGACCAACTGTTGGTGGCCAGAGGCATTTCTGCCTCTTCTCAGGTCCCTCTGCCACCTGGACTTAGGACCTACTCTCCCAAGGCTCCTATTGTTTCTCCTCCTCTGACTTCAAACTGAGTTTCGGAGCCCAGCACTTGGATCTCCCCGGTACCAGCTGTTTCGGTGCTGTTAGGTATTTCTACCTTGGCACTAGAAGTTGCACTGACGTCTTCGGTTCCTTCTGTGGAGCCGACAGACTCTCGGGGGGCGTGACCTCTCGGTTCCATGGGTCTTGGTCTGGCACCTATTTTTTTATTGTGCCAGCCTTGGCTCCTGGAACATCATTGATTCTGGGTCCTTCCCTGGCTCCTGCTTTGGGAGGGGGGGCTGTCTGAGCAGAGTGTGACCTCGGTTCCTATGTGGCCTTTCTCAGTTCCGGCCTCCCACTCCTCTGGGGAGGCACTGCCTTCCAGGTCATGGAGAGGGCCTTAGCCTCTGTAGTCTCTCAGCTGGTTCCTTCTGCTTTGGAATATCACATTTCCATTTCCTCTGGTCCAGAGTTGGCACTAATCCCTATGACAGGACAGTGAGCACTGGGGCATCAAGTTGCCCAAGAATTGGGCCCCTCTTCTTAGGAGTCCTCTGCAGAGATCCTCACTGAGGAACCGGCCCGTAAGACGACATGCAAGAGGAAGCACCTCTATTCCCCTGAAGAATCTGTCACTGAGAACATGGATTTTGATGAAGGGGAGGGTCCCCTCCACCCCTGGTCACCCCCTGAAGATGTCTCCTTTTGAGACATCCTGGAAATTCTAAAACAGAGGGATAACTGGGAGTCCCAAGACCCATCATTGGAGGAAACTGTGTACTTGGAAGCCTTCAGTGCCCGACCATCTTTTTCCTGGGTGCCACCACCCGCTGACGATCTCATCAACCTAATCACTCAGTGGGCCTGGAATTCTCCTTATGCCATAGAGCCTATTCTCTGGAGACCTGACGAGATGCTTTCAGCACTGGAGGACCACCAGGATTGGACCAAAGGTTTGACAGTAGATCCCATGTAGTGGTGGCTGCCACCAAAAAAGAACTTGATGATGAGAGTCCTTCTGTACCTCCGCCTAACAGGGAGTCTAGGATGGTGGACAGATTTGGAAAGTGGGTCTATGCTTCATAAACCTTTGCTCTTAGGTCTTTGAACTGTCTGGCACACTTTGCTAGACTCCAGAGAGACCTATGGGAGGCTGGCGTAATGGTTAAGGTGCTTACCTTAGAAACACAAGGTGCGGGGTTTGATTCTCACATGGGGTAATTGGCTAGGCTTAAAATGGCCCACAAGGACAGTTAGCCTAGTACTAATCTATGAATCTGATCCCAGAATTATCAGAAACTGTAGCTGTGGCTGTGTCTAACGAGGTACAAGATAAAGTCGCCTCACAACTAGCCACCCTGGAGTCTATATCAGACTCGTCCATATGGCTCGTCGCATATGCAGCTGAAGGTACAACCAGGGCAGCAGGTTCTGGCATTGGCATTAGGTGTCAAGCTTGGTTGCGCTTGTGCGATTTTGCAGAGCCCTTGAAGTCTATCCTGTGTCAACGCTCCACTTGGTGGATCATCCTTGTTTGGCCCCAAAGTAAATAACACATTAGCCAGGTGTGAAAATGTTGCTAAGACCCTGTCTGCTGTGTGCATTTGTTTTTCTACTCCTCAACGATCCGTTCCCAGGAATGGAGGAGTGGAAGAATGTGGTTCAAAAAGTCTCAGGGGCCTTTCTAGGACATATGTGGTGGTGGCTGCCCTCAGGAGGGGGGGGGCTTAGACGGAAGACTCTGATCCTGAGGCAGATACAGCCCATGAAACCAGGAGTCTAGAGACTCCTTCTCTGGACAGACCTACCAGCGCTTCTGAAGGGAGGCCCAGTTGCTTACCTCTGGAAGCAGTCCGGGAAGGCTGTCATTGCACTCATTAGTCTGGCGACATATAACCTCCGATTCTTGGGTGCAGAAAGTCATTACCAGAGACTATTGCAACCCCTTCATCCTTTTTCCACGTTCTCGATGAAAAATCCTCGACATTCCATCCATCAGAGGGATCAAGCAGCCAAAGAAATCCAAAAGCTGCTACAAAAATTTCATCCAAGAAGTCCCACTGACCAGATAGGATCCAGCTTTTACTCAAGGTTCTTTTTAGTGCCAAAAAAGACTGGAGGCCAGTACTGGACCTCAGCCTTCTGAACATTTTTCTTTAACAGACAAAATTCCGGATGGTCAAGGTTCAGCCTGTTCTTCCCTTTCTAGAGGAAAACGATTGGATGTGCTTCATAGAAGTCAAAATGCGTATTATCACATAAAAATGGACAAATGCTTGGGAAGGTTTCTTCACTTTCTGCTGGGGGCCAGTCATTACCAGTTCAGAGCACTGCCCTTTAGTCTCACCACAGCCCCCAGGGTGTTCACCAAATGTATAGCGGCTATCACGGCTCACGTGAGGTTATGCAAATTCCAGGTGTTTCCTTATCTAGATGACTGGCTCCTCACCACCCCTACCAGGTAGCTACTGATTCAGTCCATAGACTTCATCACGCAACTTTTCAGTACCCTGGGCTTTACAGTCAACTACGAAAAGTCTCAGCTATCCCCCACTCACGACTTGAGTACATAGGAGCCCGCCTCAACATGGCTTCTTGCATAGCTTCTCTACCCTTTTACAGGCTGTAAAAGATAATGTTGCAAGTTCAGCCCATTTTACCAAAAAACAAGACGCCTGCTCTTCTAATTCTTCAGACCCTAGGATCCATGGCAGCAGCCATCACTCTGATTCCACTGGCAAGGTTTCACATGAGAATACTTCAGTGGCTTTTAGCCTCACAATGGTCCATTCTTTCTGATCCAGTGAATCAACCGATCCTGATAACGGAACATTGCAAAAAAGATTTGTCCTGGTGGATGTAGTCGGAAGAAATCCTAATGGGCCTGCCATTTGTTCCCCCTCAGCCCAAGGCCATAGTAACCATGGATCCCTCAAAGATGGTGTCGGGCGTTCTCTGGGAAAGACAGTCCAAGGCACTTGGTTTGCTCAAGTGGCAAACTTGCACATCAGTGTCCTGGAAATGAGAGCAGTGCTCCTAGCATTGCAAGCCTTTCAAACTGTTCTTCCTCTGGGAACAGTTGCGATCCAATCAGACAACATGTCAGTAGTCTGGTACATCAGCAAACAGGAGAACCAAGTCCTACCCTCTCTGGTGGGAAGCACTCAGAGTTTGGCAATGGATAATATATTCCAGCTGCTTTTTGTGGCAATGCACATTCCAGGGAGTTCCAGTGTGATAACGGACAAATTGAGTAGACACATTCTACAGCTTCACGAGTTGTCTGTAAATCCCAAAGTGACAAAAGGAAATATTTTGCTGCTAGGGTGACCCTTGTTGTGACCTATTTGCCTCCCTTTTGAATAACAAGTGCAGCACATACTTTGCTTCAATCCTTTCACAGGGGGAGTCCCTGAGAGAGACTCCTCCTTGATTGGCCCTTGGGTGTCCTTTACCCCCCCCCCTTTCCCCTCATTCCCCTCTTCCTGAAGAAAGCTCAAAGGTTGCGAGACAAAGTGATCCCCATTGCTCCATTCTGGCCCAGGCAAGTTTGGTTCCTCTTTCTGTGACCTCACTTGGTTCACCAACCTTGGATTCTGGACCCAGTACCGGACCTGCTGTCCCACCCACAAGGGCAGCTACATCCTGAGCTTCACTCTCTCAAGCTCACAGCTTGGTTCCTCCAATTCCATTGGTTGCCAGACAAAATAATATTACTTCCTGTCTGAAAAATTCTTCTGCCATCCCATAAACCTTCCACCAGGAAACTTTTATTCCAGTAATTGGAAAAGATTTTCTCTTTGGGCCTCTGAAAACAATTTAGACCCTTTCTCGGCTCCAGTTAAAGTTTTGGAATTCCTAGCTGATCTTTTTGACCAAGGGGTGGCTGCCTCCACCATTAGAGTTAATTTAGTAGCCATCTCTAATTTTCACAATGGATACGACGACCATCCTGTAATTTCCCATCATCTATGCAAAGTATTTCTCAAAAGAGTTTTATGTATCAAGCCTTTGTTCAAGGATCTGCTACCTCCGTGGGATCTTACCTCCCACTGAACCAGCCTCCACTTGCCACCTCTTATTCCTTTCCTGGAAAACTCTTTCTCGTTGCTATCACTTCTGCCAAGAGAGTCTCAGAAATTCAGGCACTTTATGAAAAATGATGTACAGTGGTTTTGCACAAAGACATGGTGTTGTTGAGGACTAACTCTTCATTTCTTCCTAAGGTGGTCTCTGAGTCAGACATGATTCAGTACATTCACTTAGCAGTTTTCTTTCCCAATTTCACTAACAAAGGCGAATATGTACATTGATTCGACTTTCACAGACAGCTGAGGTTTTACCTTGACAGGACTAAAGATCACAGAGCATCAGACCAATTGCTTGTTTACTTTTCAGGACCAAGAATAGGAAACAGGGTCACTTTAGACACAATCTAAATGGATGAGATTGCTACCTTCATTTATGAACATAATCGAAAATTGTCTGCACCTGCAAGAGTGCATTCAACCAGATCCATTGCCACATCAGCTGTTTTTCATTCCAAAGCTTCTCTAGATGAAATGTGTGCAGTCTCAACTTGGACCTGGCGCTGCAGCGCCGTCCATTTTCAGGGCTGATTGATTCATCAGGTGAGTTGTTACACATTCCTAAACAAATTTTGACTTCCATGGCCACTGTCTTGCTGTCTATATTAACCAACACCTTTTCTGGAGTCTGATGAGCATCGGCATTGGGCTCCTTAACCCGGTGTTTGGTTCATCCCGCAGCGACACTTCTGCTTACCAAAAGTGGCCCGCTGGGTGCTCTCATTCCACTCCTGGCTCCAAGCCAGCGAGTTGGGCTTCTTACCCATTTAAAGTTTGAGAATAGGTTGAGACCGTTTTGGCCCCAAGACCTCTAAGCATTTACTTTACTAGATAAAACTGTGTCTGCCGAGCTCCAGCTACCCTGAGGGAAACTTCAGAGGGAACCAGCTACTAGATGGTTCGATTAGTCTTTCTCCCCTATTCCCAGGTTGGATGACCGATTTGCACGTCAGGACCACTACAGACCTCCGCCAGAATTTCCTCTGGCTTCGCCCTGCCCAGGCATAGTTCACTATCTTTCGGGTCCCACCAGGTATGCTCACGCTCCACCTGCCCAACAGGATGGGTGAGACAGGCTGGTGGTGCCCCCCCCCCTTGTAGGGTGGGAGGATCCTGCATCAGCCAGCGTGAGCCGGCCATGACTTTCATTGCGCCGTGGGGTCTCCTACCCCACCCTCCGACTTGCGTACCTCATAGTTCACCATCTTATCTACAAATTAAATATGGTCTCCAGGGGAAGAGCATCCTTTGGCTCCATGCTTCTCAGGAATATCATTCCTTAAGGTCACCCAGGGAATAAAGTAGCTGGGGACTCTGTCCCAACTGTCAAGAATTAACGAAGATTGACAACATCAGATAATGTTATGTACTCACCATAACATTCCATCTGTGTTGTCAATCTTTGTTAATTCTTGACATCCCACCCACCTTCCCCCTCCATTAGATTTCCTGGAGGATCGTACCCATGCCTGGGATTTCATTAGCATTTTTTACCTTGGACATGGCTTCTTCTCATAACTTGTATCTTCTTCTTGCTATAGTCTGCAAGCTTGATCTGCATTATTCTAGAGAGGGGCATTGTGGGTGGAGACTTGGCTTGACAGTTTTAGGCATGCACGAGCTGTATAAAGGCTGAGTTGGTTCTGAGGATCGGAACTATATCCCAATTGTCAAGAATGAACGAAGATAGACAACACAGATGGAATGTTACGGTGAGTACACAACATATTTGCTTGGCTGCTCCAGGTCCACTGATCGCCAGGTTTCCTCTTCTTTCTGCTTCAGTCAAACACATTTTGTTAACTTTCTGTAAAACGTCCACATGAAAATTGTACTGCAATAAATGGCAGAGATTTGTTATATGGGCCAACAATAATCAGATCCCATTACTGCACCCATACATTCTATTCTAGAAGTTTTGGCAAAACTTTTCAGTGAAGGAACTGTTGCAGCTAGTATTAGAGTCCAGTTGGCAGCAATTTCTAACTTCCGTAAAGGAGAGAATGGTACTGGAATCATGTAGCACAGACTTAGTAAAGCTTTTTTGAAAGGAACTGCTATGATAAGACCACTGTATAAAAATCCACTCCCCCAGGATCTCAGTTTCATTTTGTGTAACATCATCTGTCCTACCTTTGAGCCTTCTGCGACATGTGACTTGAAATAGCTTCCCTGAAAAACACACTTTTTAGTGGCTATTACTTCAGCCAGAAGAGTTTCTAAATTCCAGGCTTTGTCAGCTAAGCCCTCGTAGCTAATTTTTCATAAGGACAAATTTCTTTACGCACTAACCTCTCTTTTCTACCGAAGGTTGTGTCGGAAAATAACCTCAACCAGTCTATAGAGCTACCAGTTTTCTTCCCTAACTTCCAAAATAAAGGAGAACATTCACTACACCTCTTAGATGTTCATAAACAGTTAAGTTACGTTTCTACTTAAATAGAGCTTCCGAAAAAAGAAAAAAAAAATCAGATCAGCCCTTCACCTCTTATTCTCATATTAAAAAACGTCAACCAGTTACAAAAGTCACCTTATCTAAATGGCTTACACTATGTATATCTTAACATTTATAATTCAAGAAACAGACCACTTCCAAATACTGTCAAAGCTCATTCCACAAAGTCTGTAGCTACGTCTGCGGCTTTTCAAGCTAGGTTACCATTGGATAACATCTGTGCTGCACTAACTTGGACAAAATCTTATACCTTTATTACTCATTACGAAGTGGATTTGGCCTCTAGGAGTAGAGCCTATTTTGGTTCTATGGTTTTGAGGAATATTCTCCCATAAACCACCCAAGAGTCAGGTTGCTTGGGGCATAGTCCCATCAGTGAAAATAAAGGCGAGATTGACAACATCACATAAAGAAGTTATGTACTTAACATAACGTTCCATGTGTGTTGTCCATCTTGCCCTTTATTCTCACAACCCTCCCACAATACCCACCCTTGCTGATACTTCTGGGAGACAGAGTAGCACAATTTGGATATTACAGGGCCATATGGCGACAGAATTCTTTTTCTTGTGTATTTTTTGAGGGATACACTATATATATATATACATACATACATACATACATACATACATACACACACTGCGTGGAACTATATATATATATATATATATATATATATACACACTATATATATATATATATATATATATATATATATAATATAAATCTATATTATATTTTTGTGTGTGTGTGTATATATATATATATATATATATATATATATATATATATATATATATATATATATATATATATATATATATATATATAAATATATTATATTTTACGTGTGTATATATATATATATATATGTATATATATATGTATATATATATATACGTATATATATATGTATATATATGTATATATATATATGTCTATATATATATATATATATATATATATATATATATATATATATGTATATATATATATATATATATGTATATATATATATATATGTATATATATATATATATGTGTATATATATATATATATATGTATATATATATATATATATATATATATATATATATATGTATATATATATATATATATCCATGTGTGTATATAGATACATATATACATATATATATATATATATATATATATATGTATATATGTATATATATATATATATATATATATATATATATATATATATATATATGTATATATATATATATATATATATATGTATATATATATATATATATGTGTGTGTGTATATATATATATATATATATATGTATATATGTATATATATATATATATATATATATGTGTATATATATATATATATATATATATATATATATATATATATGTATATGTATATATGTATGTATATGTATATATGTATGTATATGTAGTACATGTATATTTTGTACTGTGACACTGCTAGGGGCAAACAAGATCTGAGGAAGCTAGGGGGTTGAATTATGGGTAAAAGAGGGCCACAAGCTTTGCTGAAGACCTTGAGCTAGCAAAATGGCAGAGGTGGATTTGAACCGCCCCTTCAGTGGTAGTAAAGGGTGAGATGGACAACACACATGGAACATTATGGTAAGTACATAATATTTTCTTCTGCCCTTTTTACTTTTATTTTTTCACATGGTGAGGTTATTGCTTTGTGCATGCTTAGAGTGATATTTGCTTTGTTGATGTTTTGTGATTGACATTTTGAATGCTGACATTTAGGTGTTTTGACTATATTCTGTAGACTTGTGTGTGCGTATAATACATATACATACACACGAGTGTGTGTGTGTGTATGTATATTTATATATATATATATATATATATATATATATATCTATACATATATATATCTATATAATATAATTTCCTGAAGGAGTTCCCAGTGTACTTAATAAAGTGGAACAAAAGCGCTAATTTCGTTGGTGGTTGTTATCCTGCCTCAGATGTTCATCGTGCATACAGCTGCAGTAATCACAGATGGGTTCTCAGCCGTCAGGCGGTCCCTCGGTCAGCCGAATTCCAAAGTCTTGGTCCGGCATCGGTTGTCGTCGCTTACTCTTCTGACGTCAGTGAGACCAGAGTATATAAGACACAGCCGACGCCATGTTCTTCAGTCTTTTTTGCCGCGCGGTGCCCGAAGCAGAAGCAGTTCGCAAGTGCCGGTCGGCTAGCTCCTGAATTACGAAAAAATTGGAAACCGAAGTCATCATTAAAGCTAAGTACCCGTTGAAACTTTTCTTGCCTCAGACCGATGTCAGAAAAAGTTAATAATTGTATTTCTTGTGGGAAGCAAATACCGCATAAGGATTTCCATTGCCTTTGCATACCTTGTTTGGGCCCAGACCACGGCGTCTCGGGCTGTCGCTTGCGCTACCTTCAATAAACGCACTATTAAGCGTCAGGCGGAGTTCGCCCAACACTACTTTGGTAAAGCTTTTGATTATAAAATGTCGTCGGATACTCCGACTACCGTTTGCCCAAAATGCAAGGAAAAGGACCGACCAGGCCAGCGGTCCCCGACACCACCGAAACAGGCTACATGTGGTCCGGTTCTCAGCGAGACGCCTTTGCAGTCCCTGACTACCGACGACTCTCCTTTGACGGTGCCTTCTGTACCCGAGACCGTTGGGTCCTCGGCCCTTTCCCAGACTACTACCGAAGCCCCTGTTAATGTAGAGCCTACTAATGTGGACAGGTCCACCTCTACCCATGGTGTTTTTAGGCCCTCATCTTCCTTTTCAATTAAGGCCTTTACTAAATCCAAAGCAGCCAGGCATCCCACCAGACCTGTTGCACAGGGCCCATCTTCAGGACCCATGCCTAAAAAACAGATGCTAAAAATGGCTGAGGATTTAATTACTCTTATCAGATGTTCTCATCCCCCTCCTGACAAGAGACCCAGAGTGGAGGAAGATTCTCCCTCCTCTGATCAGGGATCCATTTTATCAGATCATTCTGATGCAGAGGAACACGCTTACTCTCCTTTTGAGGATTCGGATGAAGAACAGTCCATTCCTTCGGTATCCCCTCCTGAGGATTTTTCCTTTGGGGAAACCTTGCACACCTTGAGGGAACACTTCCATTGGGAAGGCCAAGACTTTTCAGATTCCAAGAAAAGACTTAGGGAATTTCTTTGGTTACCTCAACACAGACCTCTGGCTATACCCCCTGTCCTGGACGTACTGGATGATGTCTATTCGGAGGCTTGTCTTAACCCTGATTCTCTGCCTCCTGCGCCAGTCAAACCTGATAGGTATTACAGAGTACCCAGCTCTCACCAATTTCTCTTCAAAGGCCATAATGCTGACCCTGAAACCATTTCACAAGGCCCCAAGGGACTGAAGGCCTCCACTGCCAAGAATCCACTTCCTGCAGAAAGGGAATCCAGATCTTTAGAAAGGTGGGGTAAAAAGGTATATACCTCGGCCACCCTAGCCATGAGGGCCTTAAACTGTCAGTTTCATATGATTAAATATCAACAGTACCTGTTATCACAATTAAGGAACAAAATGTCTCAACCTGAACAACCAGATTTAAAAGAGTTACAGGATATGATGCACAGTGCAGAGCAAGTGGGTAAACACACCTTACAATGTGGTTATGATGCCCTAGAGGCCTCCAGCAGAGCGGCTGCTACAGGATCAGTCATTCACAGACATGCCTGGCTTAGGGAACAAAATTTACCTGATCATGTGAAAGCTAAACTTCTTGATGCTCCTTTACAAAAGGATGTACTATTTGGTACTAATGCTGAGGAGATACTACGGAAAATGGAAGAAAAAGCCAAATCTATGCAAACTGTCAAAGCTTTCTTACAGGTCCAACCACCACGTTTTAGCAGGAATTGGCCCTCAAAAAACTGGTCCTTTCCAGCCACTGACAAGCCCCAAAGAGGTAGATACAGACGCACAAGGGGCAGAGGGCAATCACAAGGATCATATAGAGGCAGACAATGGCAAACTCCAGCACCAAGAGGTGGTGAAGACAGTGCACAACAATACAGGAAGCAAACCCAATGACTCCTCATTACTATGCCAAGCAAGTTTCAGCTGGCAGCACCTTTGGGAGGAAACTAGCATTATTTGCAAGCAATTGGCATATTGTCACAACAGACAAATGGATACTGGACATTATAAACAGAGGCTACAAATTTCAATTTCACACTCTTCCAAAAATGAGAGGCATGCCAAACCTGCCACAAAATCAAAGGGCAGAGGCACAACTGCAAATTTCAAAGCTCATAAACATGAAAGCTATTCAAAAGGTACCTACGCACCAACAAGGTCAAGGTTTTTATTCAAGACTTTTTCTGGTACCAAGGAAAGGAACCGACTGGAGACCCATTTTGGACTTATCCATCCTAAACACATTCCTACTCGTACCAAAATTCAAGATGCTCACATTACAGCAACTTCTTCCCATGCTGGGCAAGGAGTTTTGGCTGGTAACATTGGACCTCAAGGAGGCATACCTGCATGTCCCAATCAGACAAAGCTGCAGAAGATACCTCAGATTTCTTGCAGGTTCAATCCACTATCAATTCTCTGCATTGCCCTTTGGCTTATCTACTGCGCCCAGAGTATTCACAAAGTGCCTGGCATCAGTGATCGCCTACTGCAGACTTCAAGGGATACAAATTTACCCTTATCTGGACGACTGCCTGATCCAAGCGGACAGCAAACACATACTTCTGGAACATCTGGCATATGTGACACGGTTACTGCTTTTTCTGGGATATACAATCAACAAAGAGAAATCAAGGCTAACACCATCTCAGAAAATAACCTTCCTGGGGGCCAACTTGGACACAAACACCCAGATGGCATATCTTACGCCAGAAAAACAGGGGCAACTATCTCAGTACTTCAAAACACTAGCAAAAAGTACCAGGCTTACTGCAAGGAAAATCCTGCAGGCTCTGGGATTCATGGCATCTTGCATTCTTCTAATCCCATGTGCAAAGCTGCATATGAGGAAACTGCAGTGGTACCTAAAAAATCTATGGTCTCAACACAGTCACAGCTTGGAAGCAATTATACCAATAATTCCATGTTTGCAAAAGGAATTTCTATGGTGGGCCCAAGCATGTCAAGTAAACACAGGCCTTCCATTCTGCAAGCCTCAAGCAAAACAAGTCATAACCACAGACGCCTCAGATTACGCCTGGGGGCTCACATGAAGGACAGGTGCATTCAGGGCAGATGGTCCCAAAAGGAAAAGCACCTTCACATCAATCAAAAAGAAATGCTAGCAGTAATAAATGCAATTACAGCTTTCAAGGACTTCCTGCATCCAGGACAATTACTGATAAGAACAGACAACACCACAGTAATGTGGTACATAAACAAACAAGGAGGAACACACTCATACCCCTTGTGCAGACTAGCCATGACTCTTTGGAACTTGGCTCTGGAAAGACAAATCGAACTTCAAGCACAGTACTTACCAGGACTGGAAAACACACTGGCAGACACTCTAAGCAGAAATATGACAGATCCACACGAATGGAAGTTACATCCTCAGGTGTTTACAAAAATAATCCAAGCGTGGGGAAGGCCAGACATAGATCTTTTTGCCTCCCACAGGAACCATCAATTGAAAAAGTTTTGTTCAAGGACTTGTCACCCAAAGGCCTGGAGAGTGGACGCCCTTTCATTCAAGTTGGACAGCATGGACAGTTTACGCATTCCCACCTCTGCCTCTCCTGCCCAAGGTGCTTCTGAAAGCAAGAACAGACAAACCGAGGATGATACTGATAGCTCCAGATTGGCCAAGGCAACACTGGTATCCACTCCTGAGGAGCCTAACTCATACTCCTCCCTGGTCCCTGCCACTAATGCCTCTTCTGCTGACTCAGCACAACTACAAAACTCTTCACAGTCAGCTGAAAACACTCAACCTCACTGCATGGAAAATTTCTTAACACTACAACAGACCCTACTCTCCAAGGAGGTGCAGGATGTCATTTTGGAGGCCAGAAGACCATCAACTAGAAAAGCTTATTCCGCAAAATGGAAGCGGTTTTGCTCTTGGAATGAGAAAAGAGGCCAGGACCCTAGAAAACTGAACTTGTCTCCGGTATTACAGTATCTTGCTGAGCTGCTGAACAGTGGACTTTCATTTTCTTCCATAAAAATACATGCCTCAGCCATTTCTGCAGAATTCAACACGGACCCCCATTTATTTTCTCACCCACTCTTACGACAGTTCCTCAGAGGGGCTAAGAATATAAGACCTCCAAGGAAGCAACCAATACCAGCCTGGGACCTTAATTACATACTAGAAAAATTAACATTGCCTCCTTTTGAACCAGCTGCCTCAACAGATTTGCAATATTTGTCCTGGAAAACAGCCTTCCTTCTGGCCATCACTTCAGCTCATAGGGTTTCTGAACTACAGGCCCTCATGGCGGTGCAGCCCTTCCTCATCTTCCATCAGGACAGGGTTTCACAACGTACCAACCCATCTTTTATGCCAAAAGTGGTATCCAGGGTAGCCTTAAATCAAGCCATACACCTACCTACCTTTTATCCTAATCCTCAAAACAAAGGGGAAAGGCTGCTGCACTCTTTAGACATCCATAGGCAGCTACGTTATTATTTGGACAGAACAAAGTCCTTCAGGAAATCAGAACAACTTTTTGTGTCCTATGCTGTAGGGGCTCAAGGGAAACCAGTTACCAAACAGACCATTTCCAAGTGGATTTGCCACTGCATACGGTTTTGTTATTCCTATCATGGGAAATCTGTTCCTACAGGTATCAGACCTCACTCCACCAGGGCCACAGCCACCTCTACAGCCTTCCTCAGAGGTGTTCCTACCAAAGATATTTTGGAGGCAGCCACTTGGAGTTCTGTACATACCTTCACAAAACACTACCACCTGCCCTTATATTCCAGAACAAGAGCAGGCTTTGCCACTGCTGTTTTGCAGGGCATTCTGGCTCAACCCAGTTCCTCCTAGTACCTACCACCCTATGCATAGCTTTGGGACTCTACCCATCTGTGATTACTGCAGCTGTATGCACGATGAACATAGTACAGTTTTGTACCTACCATAAATGTAGATGTTAGAGTGCTAATACAGCTGCAGTACAGGTTTCCCTCCCTCCTTCCCCACTTGGTAAAGGCATGGGGCCTAACAACCTCTTCATACTACCTGACTGGGTTATCCTGCTATGTTTTATTTGCTTGCTTACACTGTTTTTGGATTACATTGCATTGCTTGTATATGTAGATAAGTATTATTTATGTATTGCCTTCCTTTTGGGGGCACCTGACATCTGGGGCAAGAAAGACTGAAGAACATGGCGTCGGCTGTGTCTTATATACTCTGGTCTCACTGACGTCAGAAGAGTAAGCGACAACAACTGACGCCGGACCAAGACTTTGGAATTCGGCCGACCGAGGGACCGCCTGACGGCTGAGAACCCATCTGTGATTACTGCAGCTGTATTAGCACTCGAACATCTACATTTATGGTAGGTACAAAACTGTACTTTTTTTGTGGGGTACATCATAGCTGCCAATAAGGTGATGTTCTTCATGTTTCACTGTTGCAGCCATTACATTTGGGTAATCTGCTGGCAGGTTGCCCTCAGTTGGCCTGATTAACAAAGTCTTGGGTCCTGCGTCAGTTGCTGTCCCTTCTTCCATGACATCAGGTCGTCAGGGTTATAAAACTTGCAACCGACACAATTGTCCCAGTCTTTCTTACCGCGCGTGCCCAAAGCAGAAGCAATTCGCAAGTGCCGGTCAGCCGACTCCTGAAATTTTCGTTTTCGAGTTTCAGAACCAAAGTCTTCAACCTAAAGCTAAGTTACCCCGTTGGGGAAACGTTTTCTTGCTCCTTACCAATGTCAGTAAAAGTTAATAATTGTATTACTTGTGGGAAGCAAGTACCTCCTAAGGGTTTTCATTTGTACTGTATTCCTTGCCTAGGCACTGACCACAACGTGCCTTGCTGTCGGTTTTGTGCTAAATTTAACCAATGCACTATTAAGCGTCTGTATATTTTTGCATCTAAATATTTTGGCTCAAGATTGGACTATCCAGAAATGTCGTTGGTTAGCAATCAGACTACCGGAATTTACAAAAAAAACGCAAAGAAAAAGACAGAGACAGACCGTCGAGATCCAAAACCGACGACGAAGCTTCTCTTAAGCCAGTCGCCGGTACTCAGTGAGGTGCTTTTGCAGCCCCTGATACCCGCTACTTTTGATTCGCAGGCCTCTACTGAGACCCATTCGGAGTCTGGTATGCAGCGAGACACGTTAAGTATTGAACCTGCGGATGTCTCTACCTTAGATGGTTCTGGAGCTGCTGAGCAGGCACTGGCTTCTGAGGGTGTTTTCAGGCCTAAAGATTTGTATATTAAACAGACATCTTCAAAAACAGGGCCAAAACCAACTTCTGTGTCTAAAAAACCAACGCATGGGCCATGTGCACAGGCCCCTATGCCTAAAAAACAAATGATCAAAATGGCTGAGGATTTAATTACCTTGATCAGGGGTTCCCAACCCCGTCCTGCTAAGAGGTCTAGGCAAGGCACTGATTATGAGTCTTCAGATCAGGTTTCCATTTCTTCTGATTCCTCTTCTGATCAGGAATTATCTGCTCCACCTTAT
>NC_056747.1:195949430-195951930 GCF_019279795.1 Protopterus annectens
GCTCTTCCAATAATAGTCCTACTCACCCAGGTAGACCTTCTCCCTCTCCCCTTCACACCTGTACATGGCCTCCTAACTTCCTCTTTTTAACTCACTTAAATATATGAGTTGTTATTAATAAAGCGACTCACCTTCATGCCCTACTGGATGTACATGACTTTGACATTCTATGCTTAACCGAAACATGATTAAAACCATCAACCCAAGACTATGAAATCACCCCTCCATGATATAGTATTTTAAGAGTGTATCACTTTAACAAGAAGGGCATGGGCGTAGCCTTAATATGCAAAGCAGGGCTCCAACTTACACTACTGGATACTCACCCACCATCTAATACCAATTCTGAAATTCTTATCACTAAGCTACAACTAAATACTTGTAAGTCCATCTACATTTTATGCTCATATCTTCCTCCAGGTAATAACATCAACTTCCTAGAAAATATCCTTAGCTGACTGTCCACAAGAAACTATTGTGCTAGACGACTTTAATATAGACTGGAATACCTGTAATTCTGATAACCCAACTAACCACATAAACCTACATGGCTTCTCCCAAACTATCACCTTACCCACTCGAATCCATAAACCCACCAACAAAGAAACCACCCTAGATTGAATCCTTATAAATACTCAGTCCACAACCTGTTCGGTAGGGATCCTGCTAGATGACATTAGTGATCATTCTCTAACTTATATAATTTGACAAAAGACTAATACACCCTGTCCTACAACTTTTAGAACTACTCGCTCAAATAAACATTTTAACCCTGAACACTTACGAAATGAACTGAGTTTATGCAACTGATCACCCTTAAAATACCTCCAAGTTGAGGAAGCAGTGGCATACTTCACTTCTAAGTTCCTTGAAATCCTGTACTACCATGCCCTTTCTTGTACTGTCAGGAACAGTACCAAAACTGTGCCATGACTTACAAAGGAAACTAAGCAAAACATTTTGCTAAGAAACAAATTTTGGGCCAAATGATGTACCTCTAAAGACCCATCTGATCACTTAAAATTTAAACAGCTAAGAAACACTTCTAAAGCATCTATACTATCTGACAAAAAAAACTTCTTCTTTCAACTTCAACAAACCAACCATCAAAGTCCTCAGAAATTCTGGTCGGGTATCAGTAGACCCTTTCATCCAGGCATCTCTGAAACACTAACCCAATCTGGAATTACCCATGCTCCAAAACAAATTGCTGACTCCTTCAGTAACTTCTTTACTGAAGCTATCCATTCACTTGCTAACTCTCTACCTCATGTATCCTCTAATCTGCCCTCCTCCTCATATACCTCACCACCCACTTTCCAACTCCACCCTGTCCTTACATCCCTCAGCTGTACCATCTTTCAAAAACTCAAACCCTCTACCCCCTCAGCTGACCTCTTACCTGCTAAGTATCTTCAAATAGCAGCTAAAGTTATTGCAAACCCTATCTCTATCCTAATAAATAGAACCATTAATAAAGGTACCATCCCATCCATCTGGAAAGTCTCACATATTATCCCACTACATAAAGATGGCAACTCAACAGAGCTTTCCATCTTTCGTCCAATTGCCCTACTCTCTCCCATAGCTAAAATCATGGAAAAATGCATCCACTGTCAACTTTTAGACCACCTTCTCCAAAATAGCCTATTAGCAAGCTCTCAGCACGGCTTTCGACCTTTCCATAGCACCGCTGCTGCCCTCCTTTCCTTTTCTGACCACATTAACAAAAACCGTAACAATAACACCCTGTCCTCTGCTATCTTTATTGATCTTTCAAAAGCATTCGACATGGTTAACCATCAGCTACTGCTGAATCTTCTCAAGTCCCTCTCACTTGACACTCAAGCACTACATTGGTTCAAGTCCTACTTAGATAACAGGCAACAGGCTGTGCTTTGGGAAAACACACTATCCTCCCACCTTCCTGTCACCCTTGGTGTACCCCAAGGATCTATTCTGGGCCCTCTTCTATTCTCTGTCTTTATAGATGATCTATCTATTAGTATCCCCCAAGCTGTAACCATACAATACGCAGACAACTCCACATTAATATCCTCAGTTACAGGGCCATCTGAACTGCAGTCCCTCACCCAAAATATCTTTGAGCTTGTAGAAGAATGTTTTTTACAGCGTTGTCTCCTCCTTAACCCTAAAAAGACTAACTACTGCTGTTTACTCCTACACAAAAGTCCACCCCATTTCACTTCTCTATCAAATCTAAAAATGGTACAGTCATATCTCCTGACACTACTACCAAACTCTTGGGAGTAACTGTTGACCACAGCCTTAATTATGATACTCATATCAACACCACAATAAAATCAGTAAACTGAAAACTAGGCTCCCTCTATAAAATTAAGCCCATCCTTTCTCCCTTAGCTTGAACTGCTATTGCCCACACCCACCTTATCTCAACTCATGTTTATGCCTCTCCTATATATACAAATCTATCTAAAAGCAACCTCAACAAGCTGGCAATCTCCTACAATAATATTGC